>NW_026926219.1:52500-270994 GCF_032062105.1 Saccostrea cuccullata | reverse complement strand
CATTTTTAACCTATACTAAAACGTATCTGTGGAAAATAGGGGGGCTAAACCTACGAAGATATGTTCAATGTCTATACTAGGTATATATTTGGAAAAAAAGTAGGGGGGCTAAGCCCCCCTAGCCCCCCGGTTCCAACGCCTATGTAGATAGAAAATATATAGAATACAAATAAAAGATAAACAATTCCAATGGAAAATTAAATATTACAAATGGTTAATTATGAAATACTTATACAAATTATACAATGCCACTGAAACATTATACAATACGAATGGATAGCTACAGAATATAAATAAAAATTATGAAAAAAATATATACAAAGTCAATACAAATGGAAAAGATCAAATATTGCAATACTTGACATGCCACAAATATATTGTCATAGACGATAACTACGCTGAAACAACTTTTGTTTTTTCTGACACTTTACATATTGAGCACTTTGCTTGCTTTCGCTTTATACTTTTTGACCCGTTCATCCGTCTGTCTGTCTAGCCGTCTATCTGTCTGTTTGTAAAAAAACAACTTTAAAACTGCCAATAACTTGATTGGTTGAAAGTATGACTTTCATATTTCACATGTGCATTCCTTGTGGCAAGGCTTTTCTTTGGCTACCCACACATGTGACATATACAAATATATATTGTTTTGGGTCTAAATATATATGACCTCTTAGTCTTAACATTAGAGTTTGACCCATATTGCAAAAAAAAAAAATTACCAGACTTAAAACTTGGCCATAACTTTTGAACAAATGGTGCTAGGGCTTTCATTCTTCTCAGATTTATTAATAGTGACAGGACCTTTCCATGGATACAAATATTTTACCTTCACCTTTGAGTATGACCCACTTAAAAAAAAAAACTTTCCATAAATTTTGAATAGTTAGAACAAGAGCCTTCATATTTCACAGTTGTATTCCTTATGTCAAGAACCTCCTTTAAATACCAACAATAATGACCTTTTAATATTGACCTTAGAGTTTGATATAAGTACTTTTGAAAAACATTAATCTTGACCATAATTTTTGAACAGTTGGGGTTTGTCTTTATTATTTACCGTTGTATTTTAAATGACAAGGCCTTCCCCTGGATACCTTTAATTGATCTTTTGACCTTGACCTTGGAGTTAAAAAACTTTTACCTTGGTCAGTTTGTACTTTGGCTTACATAACCTCAGAAGTATATTCATTTGGGTAGCAACAACTTTGATCTTGGAGATTAATTTGCAACAACTAATACGGGGCCTCAGTGTTTCACAAACATATCTTATAAAATTTTTGACAAAACAATGGAAAAAGTGAATTCATTTTATAATAAAGCTTAATTTAATATAATTCATTACAAAAAAAGTTCTACGGTTTCAGACTCAAAAGAATTCATGTTTATCAAAACCGGATGGTTCTACGCCATAGGCCAAAAGTCCTTGAATCTCCGACCTGATAAAAACGGATTCCGACAAAGATTTAATTAGTAATGTCCTATCTCACTGTCATCGCTGCATTCTACACGAAAAAGAGATTTTCATGCATCGCAAAATATCTGATAGCTTGTCCAATTTCATTACGATTTCCCTGCTGAATCTTATTCGGTATAATGGGGATACGACTTTCCAAAGCCATAGCTATTGATTTCTAAGCAAATACTAAATAGGTCTAGAAAATGGCGAAAACTACTCGGAAAGGTTTAGTTAGCTTTTGTTCAATTTTTTTCCCTGCGTGTTGGAAAACTTTTATCAGGAATCACACACTTTAGCAATGTAAGGATTTTCACTCCATTACGTGTAATATGAGAAAAATTATCTGATGGTTAATGGATGGTCTAGGAGTAAATTCACCATATTTGATTTGTCTTCAAACACTTCAAGAAAAAAAGCTTATCCGGATGACTAACAGAAAAATTGCAATGAAATGGATCTGGTACACGCAGCTTCCAGAACTGTACTTCAATATAACCCCTCCTGAAATAAGGGTGGGGTCGAATCCGTTACTGATCAATAACCAGACAACCCAAATCTATGATCGTTAGAGCAAATTTACAGTTTGTTGAAAAAAAAAGTCTCTGGATTTCTTTTCTTGTTTCAACATATTTGATTTATTAGTTGAAATACACTGAAGGATTGATTGATTGACAAGTATATTTTTTAACGTCCCTCCGTCTCGAGAACTTTTCACTCGTATGGAGACGCCACCACTTTCCGGTGGAGAGTTGCAAATTTTGTCCTACACTCGGCACTCGGGCCATTGACCAAGGAGGGATCTTTTTCGACATTTACTATTACTTCGCGACTTTAGAGCAGACGCTCTAACCACGGGTGACCACCTAACGACAGTGGACATATCTTACAGAGCTTAGTTGCGGATGTAGTTTTATGCTGCCCGTAAGAACTTTGCGCTGAGCGATTTAAAACAGTCCTCGGAGAAACTAATTCAATCATTAGAATCATGAAATATCCTCAGTAAAAATCTTGCCCCAATCCTATATTGAAGATATATTTCTCAGTTAAATAGTTATCTTTTAGCATTAGTCAAATATCTGTTTGCTCATTACTGTCGGTATACAGACATACAAACGGTATACAACGCTGAAGTTTTTTTTTTTTTTTTTTTTTTTTTAACAGTCTTCGGACTACACTTCCTCATTTTTGTGATTGGCAGAAATTTCAAGAGGAGAAAATTTTCAATCATTTCATTGATTGAAATGCCGTTTAACAAAGGGAGATAATTTTCTGATGATCTGATTTCGTACGACTTATCTATACAGTGTATTTCAAGATTTTCAATCGTAAAAATTCTGACAAAACGAACAGTGGAAATTGGCAGTAGAGTAATAACCCATAACTAGTTAGGGCTTGTTTATGCCAGTGACAAACACTAATGAAGAAATATAAAACCAAGAAATTCTCAAGAATAACTAATACAGCCTGATAGGTGTAGGTCAGTTTATGGTTGTAGCTGAAGGCGGTAAGCTTTTTTAAAAAAGCTCTACTTGGTAGATTAATTCTAATATTCTTAGGGTTGTTTTTAAAGAATGTAATGGATTCAAGCAAACACAGCCTACTAGCTACAATAAATTATTTGCTGTTTCAAAAACACACTGATATATATAGTTAATGAAATAAGCTACTCGGCAGCACTTAAAGGTAATGGAATCGGAGAAATAATGGTGACAGGAGATTCTTCAGTCCTCTCAAGTCATTCATTATGGATGAGCTCTAAGTTGTGCTGCCTTATTATGGAATCCATTAAAAAAAAAGACCTAGCTCTTATCAATTTAATTTATAATCCAAGCATTTCACATGCACTCATATCAATAGTTTCCTAGCTTCTGTTACATCAGTCGATCTCCTTCAGTTTTACCATTTATTTTCTCAAATTAATTTCGACAAGCTTTTTCATAGAAGCTTTGTCCCCCGCTTAAGGAAAAAAAGAAGAGCATGCAAGGATCTAGGTGTTTTCACTTTAAAAGTGCAAACTTTGTAAAAGCTTCTGGTGAGGGAATGCCATTCATAAATGTTAAGCAATCATTCCTCTCTTTGCATCAGTGAGTCTGAGTAAATTTCTAGTTATGGAATTTCGTTTGTTGTTTTTTTTTTATTATAATTATTTTTTTTTTTGCAAACCCTATTTCAATTAAAACATCCAAGCAAAATAAGGAATCTCCAAGAATAAGTGGAATTAAACGCTTTTAAACAACAAACCATAAATAATATGACATTGAACACAAAACTCATGGCTTCGCCCAATATGCAAATTGTCCCACGTGTCCAACTGCCGTTAATGCCCTAACATACACAACCAGCTGGACTTTGGCTCTTTAAATAGGACACTTTGAACAGTATGCTTGATATTTTATACTTATATAAAAGCAACACTTACCTCAAAACTAAGGGAGCCATTTCGGTCGTGATCGAAAGTGTTGAACACGTAGTGGGCATAAGCACTGGAATCTGAAAACAGAGCGCTGAATTCAGGAATAGATAGGTATTTATAAATTATATCACTAATTGTAACAAAATTCTAAATGATATAAAGAGCATTATGATACAAATCTCCCCTGAAGACTTAAGATCCTCCCCTGTTTTGTACTTACCGCCTTGTGGGAAGAATTGTGCATAGATCTCCTTGAAGGTTTCCTCGTTAACGATCCCGGTGGGGCACTCCTGTAGAAGAAAGGTGCTGTCTTTGAAACAAACTTATCTAAACATTCATCCTCTTTATTACCTGAATACACCGATTAGAGAAAATAACAGAAAGATTTGGGAATATCAACAACCACTGTCTTTACAAATAAAACCTAATTTCAGAGCACTGTTTGAATACTCTAGACACGTACAAATCTGTAGTCAAGTCTCAAAAGTTAATAAATTCTCACCTTTTTTTGGAAGTATTTTTATATTTTAAATTCAGTCAGCTATGAAAAAAGCACAAGTTTTGATACAAAAACATGCTTGTAAGTTTTGCGAGTCTTTGGAGCATACCAAATCGTGATCACTACTGTAACGTATACATTGCATGTAGGGGTAGTAGAGGACTAAAATGGGAAGAAAGATATTTCTGTCATATAAAACATATCAAAGACATCACAATTTTAACATGTTTTTGTCGTTGGAATTCACAATCATGATGAAAGGTTTCGTTATTCAGAACTGAATGGATGAAACTTCTTTTTCACTCTGTGGACGATATTTAATTCTTAATAGGACTTTTAATTGTCTATTGTTAGAAGAGTTTATAGTTTTGTCTTCATTGATATATATTTTGATAGATAAAGTTCATTTGCTTTATCTTTTTCATACACGCATTCACCTTCCCAATTGAAAGGTTTCTGATCTACTCCGCTCCTATGTAATCGAAACCCTGGACCTGGGAAGATGACACCTATTCAGAGAAGACAATGCAACACACAGACACAGCAATCCTTGTTTATGACAATCATTTCAAAACTTCTATTAAGGTTCTGAAGGATTTCAAGAGATAACCGATCTTGGTCCCTACATATTGTTGAAATTTCTAAAGAAATACAAGAAATGTGGAGAATTTCATGTTAAAAGACTTCATTGAAGGAGGAATTTTCCCAGAGAGATTGTCGAATTACAGGAAGAAAATTGAATCCCACGTCATGTCAGAACAGAGGACCTAGAGGAGAAGAATCAATTGATGTTCCATCGATCTCCAAACGAGACAAATTAATAGAGAAAAGAACAGGCTAAAGAGTCAGCAACGTAACATCAAATTATTGCTGCGGGTTTGTTTAACTTGTCATACAAAAATGTTCAAATAACAGCCGTTACCAGTGCATAGAGAAGTCGTCATGTTTTATTTCCTGAAAACAATCGTGACTTGCCAAATCAAAGTTGTAAAAACAAAATAACTCGAGTTTCAAGCAAGATCTGTAATTGATCCTAGACATAAATCATTTCAGGGGTTCTCAGCGGAGGTAAAACTTGCTCTATACAGAACCAGGGAACTAAAATAAAGAATGATTAAATTACATAACTGTGCAGGAACTCACGTCAAGATTGGGAAGCTCTGAAGTCAATATAGATAAAAGAAAATCTACAATGTATCTGCACATTTCTTGTGAATTGCGATTCTTTTTAGAACTCCTCCATTTCTTTTGAAGATATTTATAAAGTAAGATTTGCATGATTTTTTCATAGAAAGTTGTTTTTATTTCAGTGACAACGAAATAGCATATCACTTGGAAGTTTCACAAACCTCGCTATTCCAGCGTTATCGATTGCCGCGCAGGCGTTCTGCGCTTAAAAAAACCTACTTCCTGTAATTAAAATACTTCAAAGCTGAGTAAGGGTCTATCATTAAGTGTTAACGATAGCTCGTTTCGGGAAAAAAACTTTTTTTAAAACGCAAGCATAGCGAACCAATATCACTTGCTTGTTTACAGTGTAGAACAAAACAAAGGGCTGTGGGAAGACCTGCTTGTTGTAATATAGTGAACAAGTCGTATACTAGTAAATATTTAAATTACTTTCACGTAAACTAAATAAATTATCGTCTACAATGAAATGTATGAAGGTAACAAGCAGTATTCAAGATCACAATACAAAGCAGGAGCAGAGCAAACACGGACGTCTAAAACATCAGGTGCGATCTGGTGCCAAGTAGAAGAGATTTCCAACATGCTAGTTGCATCTTCTTTAAGTCGGCATGCAACTTGTTTACGCTGACGTGGAACTTGCTTATGTCGACATGTAACTGTTTACACGTAATTTATGTTGACAAGTCAGATAAATATGTTGACATGGCTTTTTTTTATGTTGACAAGCACCTTTTTTGTTGAAATACAAACAATTATATTGACATGCAATTTATGTTGAAATGCAAATAATTCATGTGGTGAATATACTTAAATTCTCAAAATAAGTTGCATACCAAACATATTTATCTCGCAAGACAAAGCTGAAAAATTTGGATATTAGCATATTTACAAGTTGCAAATTAACATAAGTTGTAACTATAAGTCACATGTATATGGAATGGGCGATATTTGAAAATTTCTACGTATTTATCCGAATTCATTTCTCATGCATGATACTTCCTTATATATTTATGTTGCATGATGACATATTCATGTTTTATGTAAGAACATGCTTGCATGTCGATATTGAGAAAAAAAAGAAGAAAATACCCATGTGAAATCTATTTGTTTTTATTTAGCTTGGAATAAGGCATGCGATAGGTGTTTTGGATTGAGGTAAACATGGACATGCTTCTATACCCCATCATGTGTAAATAGCATACTCATAATCCATACAATGTACAACTGACAACAGTCAAGTAAAGCTGAAGCAGGGTTGAGCCATTTGTTCACTTTTTCATATTTAACGAAACCCAGATTACACTATATAATACCGTTTTCGTAAACAGCAAACTTTAAAACGAATGGCTCAATATTCAAAGTGCAAACAGAATCGCGGAAATAGATTAATTAATTATGAAATTCTTTTAAATAATTTGTGCGTGTTGGCGACACGACGGTTTGACGACATCTATGAAATCTCACAAATACATTCTACCTGTTTGAAGCCGCGATACATGATCTGAAGTTCCTTCTTGCTGAACTTGGACTTCCGGCACAGAACTTCAAGCCCTTCCGGTTTGTAACGAACCACTTGCATTTCCAGATCCTCCAAGTCATGATCTGAAACAAGGAGGAAGGCGACATTAGAAGATTTCATTTGATTGGCAATCCTTTGCAACCGTATCAAGATTCTTAAAAACCCAGCCATTTCTATCATTCTTCTACCAAGGAAAATCAGGAACAACAACAATCTTTTTAAATAATTTCAAATAGCAAAGGTTGCGTTATAATTATTACAGTGATCGGATACTACTGAGTAATTGGCAAAGTGATAGAAGTTATACCAGTGTAGACTATATTGCAACATGTTTAGGAATGTTTCTATCTTATCCAGTATTTGTGGATTTCTTGGGTCTTAAGTGGACATTTATTGTACCTTTAACATACTGTGCAGACCAAGTTTCTCAAATGTTTGAAAATGAAATTAGAAAAACAATTCAGGTATGAAAAAACAATACAAGATTTTCTACCAACGTTGTACTTCTAAACGTTCTATTTGTCATTCACGAAATTGATAAAACCCAAAACATAACAATTTTAAATATCTGCCTGATGCCAGAGTGTTCTTTGTGCCTGAGGCTTCACAATATCACTCTGTTCATTTGTTGTTTTTCCTCGAAACTGTCGGCATCACGGAAGCTGTTTTATCTGTTGCCGAGCTAGCTTTGTAGTTGTAAGCTTGTGTAAATATATATCGGTAGATCAACAAATAACATGTCAACGATCCAAAAACATCTTCCACACAACGAG
Organism: Saccostrea cuccullata; assembly: GCF_032062105.1. Taxonomy (NCBI): domain Eukaryota; kingdom Metazoa; phylum Mollusca; class Bivalvia; order Ostreida; family Ostreidae; genus Saccostrea; species Saccostrea cuccullata. Next base: position 263,140 of record NW_026926219.1, on the reverse strand, counting down.
AACTTAATTTGGTATCTATATGAGTGTCACCCCCGTGAATAGCACGCACTCGGCATCTGTGTGAATGCCGAAAGTATAAGTTAATTAAAATGTAACTTAATGTCTGGTTAATAAATCCTACCGAATAAAATTTTCAATAAGCTTCAAAAATCATGTCTTACGCCCAAAAGATATTGGAGAATATGTCATATTGTTAATATAAATCAATGCACCTGTTTTGTATACAGGACACCCCTGCTTATTTTTATGGATGGATGCCCTGTATACGAAACAAGTACTGCAGGTTTGGGAATGTGTGCATGATGTCAAATAAAATGCTAATCTATCCTTTTACTGAGAAGAGCATTGAGATGGACATTTAGGGGTAAATGCATACGTGCACTCCTGTTTCCAGAATATATACGACTTCGCATCTTTGGTGAGACGCACCTGTCTGACATTCAGAAGAGTTCAAACCCATAAACACTGGAATAGCTAGAATAATGACCATTTCTGTACCACTAATGACGTCTATAGCATTATTGTCTCATTTCCAGCTCAGAAAAGGATTCCAGGAGAAAAGAGCCGTAAGATACAAACTAAGTCGAGGATCGGCGTCTCCAAGCCAGAGGAATTGATTTTTTTCTTATTCTTTGCCTTTATCACGACCAAATTGTCCTTAATTGGACGAACACAGAACCTATTTGAAGAAATGTCTACAATTTGAAGTAGTTATCAGGAAAAAAAGCCAGCTCAATGCTGCAAGGCAAATTTCAAGATAGCAGAAGCAAACAAATTACGATCTAGAGAGACAGTCTGCAATTGTAGCTAAAAAAGTTTATTATTGCAAATTTTATTTTATGGACTCAAATTGATAGCACAACTAAAGAGTTAGTATATTTGGGTTTATCTGTTGTTCGATCTATGTTGTACGTAATATCAAACAGCTGGAAGGAAGCATACCGCCCTCCAATCAATTATGACTAATAAACATTACTACCAGTAATTCACAGTTTATAAAATTGATTTTGTAAAAACAGGATTTTATATTCAAAAGTCGATAAATTATTTCTCTTTCAAGTTCAACACACACATACAGAGAGGGAGAAGGAGAAAGAGACACAAACACGAGATTTGATGTTTGACATTGAATCAAGCACAAAAACAACACCGTCATTCAAAACACGAAATATTATTTCATCTAACAGTACGTCTATTTCTTTTAATGAAAATTGCATGGAATTAATATTACTAGGTATCATATGTAAACCGAAGGTAGATTTTAATTTAAAAGTCTCAGAATCTCTCTACTTACTGATACATTAACTTTTGCCTATAAATCTAATAACTGTAAGGTGTTAAATAAGGTTCCAGTATTTCACACCTTTACGACACCTTCAGTCAGGTACGCGTACATCACCGTTGGCTGCAGACGTTTCCGATTTTTTTTTAAACAATAAAATTAACGTTAAATAAAACAAGGCTGCAACATTGCTTTTTCATATGCAGCCATAAATCTCCAGGAAAGAAAAATAAAAGAACATTCTGAGGTCCTGGTGTCTTTTACTGTTCGCCCTTTGTTATGAATTAAGGATGAATTTCTCATAAATCACAGGAAGTTCTCCAAATCCAGACCGATGTTTGAATGAGACCATCAATTGCAAACTTATACATATTTATAATAAACCAATTAATATACGTGAAATATTGCATCTAAAATCAATTTACGAATGAAGAGAAGTATTGCTGGTAAGTCTTCAATAGCGCTAGACTTAGAAAATTTTCTTAACCTTCATTGAAGATGAGGCTAGAACTTGACATTAGAAAAGATATTGTGTTATATAAAAAGGCATTGTACCAAGTAGCTAGAAGACAAAAACTATTCGAACACACTTTACAATCTATGTTACAACATATTGTAAACAAAATATTTTACCCGAATCCAATACTTTGTCGTATATAGCTCCCATTTCAGCGGATTTTAATTCCAGATAAGAACTGTTTTTTATAAACAAACGATCGCCATTAATATTTCTTATAGATCCTGTCACACGTATGCTACAAAGGTCTTGACATTAGCTGTGAATAGCTTTGTTGTCACGATGTAATTTTTTTCACCAATGTCCCTGTGTATCAGTCGAAGCCCGAATTCTCGTTAACGCTAGTAATTGTTCAAACCTCCACGGAGAATCTGCAATCCTTTTTGTTACATTTTGACGAAAGTTTTAGAAAATGACTTCTGGAGATGTAATAAATGCCACAATTATCCACGGATTCCTCATCTTCCCGCACACGCACGCATTCTATATACATTGGATTGCCAGATTTCTTAGAATTCCAAAGTCAACACGGTAAAACAAATCTCTACACCAGGAAGCCAGAGCTAACTTTGGGAAATGCTAATTGCGGATTGGACACGCGGCTGAAATCACAGCACAGACCAATCCCTTGTAACAAGTGAATCGGTCGACAATCCGGGTGTTCGCGTACTAACTGTAATAAGAGATCGATACATGGTCCACAAGTGATTCACATTCAACAGATCGCAAATTACCAATTTACAGGTGCCCGCTGTCTCCTCTTGACAAAAACTGTACAGTACTTATGATCTGATGGTTATTTTATTATCTGAAAACGTTACCGTAGTGGTAATTGATTTCGATTAAACGCCAGACTTTAGTAATAATAGATCTATATTAAATTTGTTACAGAGACAGTATATAACAGGGTTTATTTAATAAAAAAATATCCTTGCAACTGGAGAAGCCCACACACAAGAAATAATTTGGTGCCTTTTGGTAAACAATGAGGAGTCAGAAGAAAACATGTTAGAGACCCTTCTCTTTAACATTAACTGACAGTAATAATTATGTTACCTCTGTTCTACATGCAACATCACCACTGAAATTGTAGTTCTTGTTTATGTTTTTTGTAAATGCCACTTATAAGTTTTAATAAGATGTTGGAAAAATGTAAAAAAGAGTCTTAGCGATTTTTCAGTTGATGATCTCACAATGCATGTAAAATTGAAGTCTGCATATATACTGGTCTTATAGAGTGCAGGATTTCCCCTCTAAACTCGTTATCCCCGGTAAACTGGCTCTAGAGTAGCACGCCCATCCCACTCCACCCCATCCACAGGAAAATACAGTAGGATCTAGAGTAGGATATGCCCCCCCCCCCCCCGGAGGAAAATGACTCTTGTAGATAGGATTTCCCCTACGGAAATCCCACATTCGTTTCTCGGGGGGTGAACTCCTACTCTGCTTTATAAAGTGCAATTTCCCGTGGTTGAGAGCCTACTTTTCACCCAAGTAAAATTGTTACTCTTTATACATGTATATGAGAGGGTATTTTATTTTATGCCTATTTCTTTAATTGTATTTCAAACTTCATATTAATTACGATATTGATCAATATGCACGTTTCTGTCTAAATTTCTAGTGTTTAAAAATATGTTTTAAAAAAAAGCTGCAGTTGTCATGGAACTGAAACTAAATTCATTAATTTTTTATGAAAAAAAATGAAATTTCGCAATACTTTAAGAGAATTTTCTTTCTGCTTTCTTTAAAAAATAACACTTTTTGAGGACAAGGAGCGTAATAATAATATATTTTTTTCAATAACATATAATATTCAACGTAGAAAGGTATGGTTTTGTTCGATGTGTTTTATTCAGCAAATCTCTCTTCTTTTTTCTCTCTCTATAGATGTTTTGTTCCTAAGATAGATTTTCATAATATATCAACTTATTCGAACATACTTTTTCTTTGATTTAAAATAATTTTGTATCTTCTTTGATCGTCATAGAAACTGAGTGTGAACATTCTTCCATTCATTAGTACAAGGATCAGTGAGTAGAGATCTCATTACTTAAGAAGAGAGACAAACAACATCTCGAGAAAATCACTGACGAAGGTGATTCTTGTAGCAAGATCATAGACAGTAATTAAAGAACAATCACTTAACAAGGGACACAGACGAAAGCTTATATTATAAGCAGAAACTCTGATCAATATGTGGAAAGGAAATGCCTTGAAGAACAGTCGCTTCTTTGGCTTGTCTCCTCGGGGAAGACGAGAGTTTTTGTTGACAATGAGACATCGATCAGTCCGTTACCACAGTGACCAAGTAATGGAGGATACACCGCTCTCCTTCAGCAGAACATCAATACCAGCCATCATTCCGCTCCGGTCTATCGGGTCCCAGGAAAGGCCTCGTTAAATCTGAGGACCTGACATTCAGATTGGCCATAATCTCAGCATCATCACGTGATTTTTTTTATTCGTGACGTCATACTTGCAATTTTAATGGTTCTAAGACAATTAGCAATACATTCCGGAAATGCCATAATTAATTGTTCAGCACAAAATTATTTCGATTTGGTAGACCCTGTTTTAATGAAAGTTACGTGACTATGTGCATTAAAACTAGCGCATGTTTGGTTTCTACTGTAAAACAATACCTGTTAAACATTATTACGAATAAACCATCGAAAATTGATATGGCAGTTCCACTAGAAATCATATGGATTTTAATAATTTATTTATGCTGGGATTTAAAGCTAGACTGAGTAGAAAAGACAGTAAAATGATAATGATTCACCGGATCTAAACCCAGCAGCTCTATCCAGGTAGAAAGTGCTTTTAATTTGGATTGATTGCTAGGAGCGAATTAAGAGGTTCTTACATTACAAATACTCAAAACATATATGGCATTTAGTTAATGAAATACAAATAAAGCCTTAAAATACCAGGATAATCATTGCGTGTACACTGTAATACCCGTCTATTGAGTTCTCTAGAAATTGCCGTCTTATAATTTTATGAAGAATAGTTTAATTATGAACATTTTCATTTATAAGTCGCTTCCCCTACATTTTATGCCGAAATAAGTTGGTCTTTGGCGTATTTAGATAACTAAGAAAAAGATCGCCCCTCTCCTTCCCCCAAAATGGGGTTTTTGAAGTTAGGGTAGCTTACGCTATTTTATTTACTTATTATTTTTTTTTGGAGACTCCTCTCTGAACAAAGCGTTGCTAGACCTTGCACGTTTTATCCACAATAATATATCTCGAATTTATTCTTATTCAAAGTTAAATTTTCGTTCAAGAATTATTCCTATGTTTCATAATGCTTAGTTCGGATACTTACTGCTTTATGTACCGATATATGACACAACAAAGATTTGCTCCTCGAATAATTAATTTAGAAGTCAGCATTGGCAAATTGCTAAAAAAGTACTTAAAAGAATTGGACAAATCTTTTGTATAATATATGAAAACAACAGCACAATCATAAGAATTTCTGGAAAACCAGTTGTAACTTTTATAATGAATGTAAAATCGCCGAGCTTTGAAGTTGTCAATTTTCTTTAACCGATCTTTCTGAATATTAGTATATTCAATCTTTGGTTGATAGAAAGTATTTCGACGATCATATTACAAGTTACAACATTTGACTATTTACTACATAATATATTTACAAGAAAAGCTAGTCAAGGCATGCACAATTCAATAAATTAATATTTATTTCCAGCTTTGATTATTTTTTTTATTATCCATTTTAAATTTATAAAAAAAAATCCCTGTTCATCAGATATTGCCTTTTTTTTATAATCACGTTAATAAAATTGCTACACTAGTGAACGAAGTCTACAGATATCACAATTTATTATTTCTTCTTCTTTACGGAAATAAAAAAAAAAAAGGACCAACAACTCTGGTTAGCGAATGAATAGCAGAAATTAGAGTTATCGTTCTTTTGCCACAACAGAGAAGGAAATACAAGCAATTTTGTAAATGCAACATGCATGTAAATTTCTAGTCCTATATATATACGGTGGCATGCAATATAGCGCATTATTATCTACCAGTATACTGATATATACTCCTTGCTGATATAGGTAGGCATTGCACATACATATACATGTATATATTTATATGAAAACATATATTTTATTTCGCTCGTGTTCAGAATATTAAAACTCTCACCAACTGTACGTGGGTCCAATGTGGAAGAGAAAATAAAAAGGTAGAAATTAGACAAATATAGAAATCATACAAAATGGTGAAGATGAAAATTAATCAACTGTGCAAATGAAATGAGGGAAAATGTGATGGGATGGTAATATGTAAATAAATTGTCTTAAAGTTCGTGTTAAACTTTCCTAAACAGATTTTTCTATTATTCTGAATGAAAACAAATGCAAAAATTATTTTGCGACAAGTTGTAATTTTATTTATTTAAGGAATGACTCTAATCCTTGGCCAAATTATTCGATTATAACCTGGTTTGGGTCAGTTTACGCTTAATAATCCGCGAAGCGGATTATAAAAAAGCATAAACTGTCCCAAAATAATTAAACAACTGTGGGTGTAAAATTGTGCTGCTTTTCAAGAGTTCAAATTTGCCGCTCAATGATACATCTTTAGTAACGGAAGTGATGTGAAACAAGGGGAGGTAATAACTGATACACAGATCTAGCAGCCATGATGTTTGTTTACATGAGGTAAGATCGAGCTACTGTTTGAAGTTAAAGGTACATTTATTAAATATGGAATTTTCCATGAATCCCAAGGACTGGAAATAAGGGGATTGCATGGATACAGATGATTAAGCTGGTTGTCAAGGGGTGTGTCCCCATACCAAACCAGGTTATTGAGAAATAATTTGCGTTCTTTTTTGGAAATCAACCAATGAGAGACTAGAATACAAACAAAATTAAATTATTACTTTTTACACAAGGAAATTTAATATTATATTCCTTGTGTGTTAAGTTCTGCATTGTGTAAAAAGTTCACAATGGAATAATTATATGTTAAAACACAGAACATACTAAAAAGCATGTTAATATTTAGTGCTTTAATTGATTCCAATAAACTAAATACCGCCCCATGAATACCGAAAACTTAAGTTTTCGAGCAAAATAATTAAACTGGAGGTCAACATTACCGCTACATTGCCAAAAATTTTAACTCATTTATACCGATACGTCGAACGATCATTACATTTTATCAATAGGACTTTTGCCGAAAACAACTCATTACCGCTACATATCGAATCAGCCAGCAATGGTAGGGAATACGAGTTCCATTCAATATATTTGGCCCTCTCTTATTAACTTTAAAAAATAAACTGAATTACACGATCGACTTTTAACGAGAGAGAGAGAGAGAGAGAGAGAGAGAGAGAGAAAGCACGTTCCCCAATATTAAAGACCCTTAGAATTCGTTTGTTTGGAGAAACGATATTTCAACTGAGCTGTTCTGAAGTATAATTTAAAAACATGACAAACGAGAGGATCTAAGCAATCTTTCTTGTATTAATATTGATACAAAAAATGAAATTGACATGCATTTATAAATTAAATAAAACACTAAGTAAGGCTTTCATTTCAGTCCACAGTATGACTTTAACAATAGCATTGCAGACTACAGACTTGTTCCCATCACCCTTTCTACATTTATTTATTTCAACTTTTTTTTAGAAATACATGCCAGATACATGTACCTATGCAGTGAAGTATCCCTAATAATGTAGGTTAGGTATTGAATGTTAACAGAGATATGCGTAATAAAAAGAAAATAAACTTTCCCAGGAACAGAGTGTAACATGCAATGATCTAGTTCCGATTCTGAGAAAAGCTAAAGCCATCATCAATCACTCTTGCTACGAGTAAATGACAGGAGATGATGAAGATATTGAACAATCCGATCACCCTTATCACCGCCGGAATACCAGAGTACTGCTAAAGTGACCTTGAACTTGGCTCACACCCTGTCTGGCAAGAAAAGAAATTTCTGATTCCTCCTAAGAATATTGTTCAGCGTTTCAGTCTTCAGTTTTCCTGTGTTTGTTAAATTGCACTCACAACATCAATTTTCAATAAATTAATTAAGTACAAGAAACAACCCCAAGATCATATGTCGTTACATGAGACAAGTACAAAATAGTAGAAATAATTTTAAAATCTGAAATTAATCATCCCAATGTACCTCATCATAACTTTTGATCCAGAGCAGGCGCCGGTTCTGACGGTTTCCTGGCACCTCAAATATCAAAATCGTAAAAAAAATAAAAAAACAACAACAAAAACCAAAACGGAAAAGGTCAGATATTTCGGACCAACAGGAAATAAATGAATACGTAAATAATATGATTTTCTTTTAAATGTGCAACCTGCCATTTAATATGAGATAGAGTTGTGCAATGGACATATGCGTAGAACAACATGATATTCTTTGTTTCCTTTTTCGGTAAGAACGGGTGTTTTCATTTTCTCAGAGAGCCTCAATGCCACCATTTTAGAACGGCTTCGTTCTTCAATCAATATAAATTGCCCGCCTGGCGCAGTAGTAAGAGCGTTTTAATTGATCTTAACACATTGCTGGTTTGAATCCCATTGCGAGACCTGGAGACCGTTTCTTCGATATTGACGCCTAAGGTTCTGGCGCCAACACTGCTCAATGGCAATGTTGGCCCTAAGTGCCGAGTATAGTTCTTGCGACCCTCCTCCGTCAATTGGCGGCGTCTCAATTTGATTGAAAAGTTTTGATTGATTGTATGTTTAACGTCCCTTTTGAGAATTTTTTACTCATATTGAGACTGATTGATTGTATGTTTAGCGTCCCTTTTGAGAATTTTTTACTCATATTGAGACTGATTGATTGTATGTTTAACGTCCCTTTTGAGAATTTTTTACTCATATGGAGACGCCACCACTTGCCGATGGATAACAGCAAATTTTGTCCTATGCTCGGCAGGTCTACGGAGCAGGGGGGACTCTTTTTCGTGCCAGCACCTACTGCGACACGGGACCTTGGTTTATACAGTCTCATCCGAAGGACCAGTCTCTATGTCACCCAGTGGGATTCGAACCCACGACGTAAGGATCAACTCCCAACCTCGCGACTCTACAACAAACGCTCTATACCACTGTGCCACGCGGGAATCGATATTACACATATCAAATCCATCCGTTAATACCAAACTACAGATTTAAAAATATTTTATTTTCAGCTAAGAAATCAATGTAACTATGTAACCTTTTTTAAGTTTCATTCATAATAAAATATAAGTTTGATTCAATTTAATCAAAGGTAACCTTGAAAAAATTATTTCTACATTTTCAAGTTGGAATTCGTTCAAAGGAGTCGCCCGCGTGGCAGTGGTTAGAGCGTCTGCTCTAGAGTCGCAAAGGAAGGAATTGATGCTTACGTCATGGGTTCGAATCCCACTGCGGGGCGTGGAAACCAAACCGTATAAACCGAGGTCCCGTGTCGCAGTAGGTGCTGGCACGAAAAAGATCCCTCACTGCTAAATGGCTCCGAGTGCCGAGTATAGGACAAAAATTTATGGCTAACCACCGGCAAATAGTGGCGTCTACATATGGGTGAAAAATTCACGAGAGGGACGTTAAACATCATACAATCAATCAATTATTCAAAGGGCCCAAAAGTGTTTTCTATTTTTGCTTGTTTGGAAATATTGACCTGTAAATCCTGCCGTACATGTGGGTGATGGACAAGGAAATGAATTACATTGATCCATGCAGAAGTATAATTTAGGCATCATGTCACCATACCTCAATGCCAACAGACATAATTATTGATGCGTGACCTTCAGTCTATAGGTCATATAACAAAAGTGTATATCTAGGAAAACACTATTTCATCCATTCCAAATAAAGGCTCTATAATTACAGCAAGGATAAGATTTAAAGTAAAAACCAATATATAGCTTTAATGTGGATCTTTTAATTAAGGATTAATTTGGTTTTGTGTACGTCCCTTCCAGAATTTTCATCTCTCGCTTACACCGCGGCGTCTATTTCAATAGGGAACCTTGGTTAATATAAGATCTCAACAGAAAGACCGTCCACTGGGGAGACGGTCATAATTCACATTAACGTTGCAATCTACACACAGAACATGAACTTCGATTTACGAGGGCTAGGTGGTTGTAGCCATTTTTAAACTATATTGACCTCCTTTAGAAGAAGAGCTACATATAAAGATATACTAAATGAAGGGTATGGAGATAACGAACAGCATCCAATACCAAAGTCCATAAAACAATACAAAATAGGAGCAGAGCAAATACGGACCTCCAAAACATCAGAAATGGGATCAGGTGCCATGGAGGAGTGAGCATCCCCTGCTGGCCGGTCACATCCGCCATGTGCTCCTTGTCATGATCGGGAAATAATGGAAAAATCCGTCGTCAATTCTGTATAAATAATGGACTAACAATTAAAAAACGCCAGTCAGCATTTGACTTAATGATAAATTGTATTTGCTGACAAGGTCATTGTATCGACCAAAGAACTTACGAAATGATGACTTTAAACGAGACAACGGATATTCTTGTTTCTTCAACTTGTTTGTCAATAATTTACCTCGTTTTAGAAATTGTTCAAATATAGAGCATGCTCTTGCGTATTGAATCAAATGAGATATATAAACGCCGTGTGCAGGTGATGAAGGTATATCGCTGCATAAGTAAGGGAAGTTGACGATAGAAAAGTTAAAGTCATCACGTTTATCATAGAGCTTGGTTGTTAGATTACCATTTACGTCTTTTTCAGGTAAAATATCCAAGTATGAAACAGATTTGTCAGAAACGGTGGTATCTTTTATCTCAAGCTCACTAGGATATATCGTATCGACATAGGAATGGAAATTACCATTGTTAATTGACAATACGTCGTCGATATACCTATTAGAAATATTGAGTTGAAGGCCACACCAAGTGATTTCTTCTTTTCACGCATGATTTTGCACAAATTCTGCTTCATATGAATACAATGATAGGTCTGCTAATAATGGAGCGCAATTGGTTCCCAAGGGAATTCCAATAGATTGTTGGAATACCTGGTCTCCAAAACCACTACTGTCAATTTGAAGCTCAAGCATCTTTTTGATGTCAATTTCAGAGTGTGTGTGCAATCAAAATGTGTATTAACAACATAATTTTGCAAATGACCAATGACCAGATAAGTAAATTTACGAGTTCCATTTTTATTGAAAAAGCAGCTGTCAGTGATATCAAAAAGTCTGGACTTTGATTTATCGTGAGGAATGGTTGTGTATGAAGTTGAAAAGTCGTACGTTTTTAAGCTGTTGATTTTCGTAAAATCTTGCGATTTAAAATTGTCCAAAAGTTATTTGGGATTTTTGAGCATCCACATCTGATTTCATTTCCACTTCTTGAATATAATTTTTGAACAGTACTCTTGAAGTTTTTCCTTCACTACTGTCGGTATCTTTAATAGTGAGGAGTAAAGAAAGAGGCTTGGTTGAACCACAGGCCTTTAGATCGCTTAGAAAAAAATTGAGGTGTTGAAATTTTACACATGATTGTTGTGTTCGTAAGGATTATTATGAAGATTCGGAATCCAATTATGTATGGTACTTCAAATTCATTTGGTTCTTTGGGATATTAAAAATATTCAAAACTGACATATGACTAAAGTGATCATTTTAAACTAAAATGCATGACTTTTTTCTTTGCCAAATGATAGCTTACAGCTTAAGATATCATATTTAAAAAAATAAGTTTTAAATAATATGACATCAAGCCTTCTTAACTCTCTTAATTAAAAACTTAAAGATCATAAACAAAAACCATGCATTTGGTATTAATTAAAAGTTTGAAGACAAAATCAACCAATAAAGAAAAAAAACAAAAATAATTTGGATGAAAAAATCTGACAAAGAAATTTCAAAGATAAGTCTTAACCTTTGGTTAACAACAATTATATACGGATCAGGATGACACTAATCCATCCTATATTTATATGTACATGTATCTAATGTGCATCACGTACAGAATCAAGATCACTGGACAGTAAAAGAAGGACATTTTCACTGGAAATTCTTTAATCGACACAAACCACATTATGAAACTTAATCTTAACAGACACAAACTTATACAACAAACGTTAAGTCAAAACATCGATACAAACGTCTACATGCTGTTAAATAACTAAGACGTTGCGCACGGTGTTGGTACAATAATATCTAACTCTTTATGTCGCAAAGAAATTGGCGGTTTCGCGATGTCATATTTACTTTAAATTAAAAATAAAATCATTTATGTTATCTAAAGTAATGAATAATTCTTAAAATTTTCTTTAAAATTATTTAAAATTATTTTAGCTATGATGAGGTGTTACTCAGTATTGGTCATTTACGGCGAAATTCCCGTGTCCGACGTTACATCAATTATTGTTCGCGCAACTAAAAGGTATGAAAAAATGCACTTACAATACTCTGAATTAAAAGAAATTTAGGAGGTACAATAAAATATATGCATTCTTTAAGATATTGTTGAGTTTTTAACATCATTTTATCAATTTCATGAATTTAAACTGGATCTACAGTGCTTAAGTAAAATGTCTAACAGTAAGAAATCGTTTCTTTACACTGACATTAGCCGAAATGGAGATGTGTATCAGACATAAATCCCAGACAAATATTAATTTTGGTGAAAAATCTTTTTGTACATATATTTCTTAGATTAATTGAATGGATACATTTTATATTACTTTTCCAACGTAAATAGTAGGAAGGCTTTCTTAAGTGTAGCCATTTTGTTATGCACGCACGAGTCACTGTATTGTTACTAAATATGTCTCAGTAACATAACAAAAATATATAAATTAATGTGAGATATGAAGCAATCATGTATGTAGCCTGAAAGAACATTAAATGCTGCATTTACTAATTACACAATCTTTACAGTAATGGTCTACATGAAATAAATGCAAGCATCAATGAAAGTGTAGCCATTTTGTCACAGGTACGAAAAACGTCATTTTACACAATGCATACATATGACGTCGGGAGCGTCAAATTATTATCGCCGTGACTTTTTTCATGCAGGTCCGTAGTACCAACTCACAGGTACTTGTAGACATGCAGGCCAAGCCACCCCACCCCCAATATTCAACCCCGGAGCTTGTTGGAGATTTTTTCACAAATTATATTTATTACACTTAATCATCATGTGTACATGTAACAAAGGAAAACAATTATGAAAACCCCAAAATGATATCGTTCCACAAAAAATACCCTACTAAACGAAGTATGCATTCTTTCACCAAAAATAGTAAAGAGATTCTAGAATTTTCGTGATAAACGAGATTTTCAATAATGGTGAAACGTCTCCATCCCTCCCTTTTTCATCCCCTCAATATACTAAATTGATACTTTTTTTTTAAATTCAAAATTACACCAGTTCCATTGAAACGTAGGAAGTATAAAAACTTTAACTCTCATTTTTTCTCTATACACCCAAAGCGCATGCGGACGCTATATAGAAATAAAAGACTTGTAATGAATTAACTGAAAAAAAAATATCGAAGGAGGTTGAAAGGGAAAACTACTTATATATTTTCTCCTTATAAGACAGACAAGTGAGAAAAATAGAGAGAGGAATATTCACTGAGTGCCTTTGGCATTGCAGTAATTAAAATTTTATTATTAAGATTTATCAATAAACATCTAAATATTTCAAAAAAGAACGTTCAAACATTGAACATTATGTGCCCTTTTATTTTATTTTTTTTTATACTTTTGAAAAATAAATTTCATTTAAAGAACTAAAATATGCATGTATAAGGTTCAAAACGTTATAACAACGTTATGACTTTTTAACGTTATTTTGACGTAACGTCAATGTGTATCAACACCGTGCGCAACGTCTATATAGTACGGTCGAATTTCGCGGTCTGAGGAAGACAATTTGATTACGAATTGTCGAGTTTTTTTCTTAATTTAATGTTGTGCATTATGTGGAAGGCATAAAGTTGTGGGTTTCTTTATACAGCAAAAGTAAGTTCCCACGATTTCACGAATTTTAATTTCAAAACATATATCATATTCATATAGTTTAACATCCATAAAAAAGGCCTCAAGACCATAGACTGAGAACAGACTTAAGTCAAAATTTAACTTTTGAATATTTTTATTACGATTCAATGAAAATGCTTAAATACTTTCAAGTCGTTACATATTTTGATACAAACATAACTTAAAAATTTTGTTTCATTTTGGAATTTATTTCAAAAGTTACACAGATATGAAATATTGACTCAATAAGGCATGTCGTATATCATAATAGCTTACTGTGTTTTATAATGAAATATAAAGAGATAACGTACAGAATTAAAGCCCAAAAGTCAATTAATTCAAAATAGGAGCAGAGCAAGCACGGACCTCAAAAACCTCAGACGTGGGATCAGGTAATCATTTTACCAAAACTGTATGTATTTCACAGAGGTATATTTACTATTAATAACCATGAAAACGCCGATCAGGATATCAAAAACCGATAAAAAGAAATTATGCATCATTGTGTAATCTACGAGTGTACCAATGATTTTTTGTAATCCAACCAAAACAGTAGGAATACATGTAGCATTTAAGTAAATGTACATGGACATACCATAAAACTTTCAAACAGATGTGTGGTCGAAGAACAGAACTCAGAAATTCTTCTGTAACTTCAGCATTAGAGTTATTTGCTTATCATACTTACCTGAAGAAAAAGGGTTACGATATACCGAATAGTGGATAATCTCATAAACCATGTAAACTAGGAATCGCGAAGAGGGATATAAATTTCATCCATCAATAGATGATATTTGCAAATTAGGTCAATATAGCAACCATAGAAATAATAAAATCCTGTTTTGTGAAGATTTTGTTTAAATTCCGTACAATTAACTTGTTTGTCAGCAGCTTTCTCGAGTTTAACATTTATTGAAATATATTTATTTTATGTACCGGGTCTTACTAGTATTAAATTGAGTTGCAGAATTTTAAGTTAGGTCGCACCGCATTCGAACATACAAGTAAGAAAAAGAAATCTCATTCATAATCTACTACATGTAATTAAAAACCAATTAAATAACATAAGATAAATTAATTATTGATAGGAGGAATGCCCTAATACACCTTTAAATTAGTATTTTATAAGAAATTATAAGGACCCGGGAATTCGTTATGGGGGAAAATCTTAGAACATACCGTGAATAACAAAATCTTACGCTGAAAAATCAACAGTTCTAAATGAAATGTTCAGCGCCCTCACATTTGAATCGTGAACTGCCAAAAAATTGGGGTAACTTACCTTTCTTTCTAAATTCATTCCTTTTAAGGTTAAGCCAGTTGGTTAGAGAATCCATGCCTCTTGGCCTGCTCAGGTTACAGCAGAGGAAAGAGTATCCAACAAGAAAAATAGAGCAGTTCGGCAACAGTAAATTATTTAGGCATTGCTCTGTTTTTAGATCCCCAAAATAAGCATGTAAATATTTCCCCCGAGAGAATCGGTATACTGTAGGAGATCTCTGTTATTGACTTTTGTCGAGAGTAGGACTTAGTCCAAGAAGTGAAGTTTCTCTTGGCCTAATAAAATAAATTCCTCCGCCCCGCTGTTGAGGATAGATATAAAACAATAAGGGGAATTAAATATTCATGACGGGCTGCAGAAAACCACTTACAGCCATACAAGGTCTTGTGTGAATCATTCAGAAGTGCAGTTAGGGGTTCCGTCGGTTACTATTTGTGCTGTCTCATAAAAGTAAAGCCAAGGGAAAAAGAAGTAGGTTGTTGCATGGAACGTCTAGAATGGATCTATAGAGTGGAGCACTAGGCAGAGACCAACAGGGTTAGCGTTCTATGCCCAACTTTTACAAGGACATCATCCAATTTCTTTTCTTTACCTACTAAATCAATTTTTGTGCTTTAGGTGAATTGCTCATTTCCTGTTTTATTTTCTGTTGTTTAATTAGTTAATAAATTGTCATATAAATAAATATAATAATAGCTGAAACATTCTTTACAATTTATCTGTGTACCCACTAGCCTGGAGCCAAAACATGCTTATCGACTGCACTTTTTAAAAAAAGAGACACACAGGTGATTGAACCAAAATCACCAATTGAAAATATTTCTTCCAATACTGGTATTATGGTAACACTTAAATAGGGATCTATTTGTATGCCCCGTAATCGAATATGTGGGGGGGTTTATTTGTTGTCTTGTCCGTCTTTCTCTCTGTCTGTTTGTCCGCAAAACTTTGACCTTGCTCATAACTTTTGAGTGGGTGGGCCTGTGGGGCTATGGCTTTCACAATTTACAGGTGTATTCCTTGTGATAAGACCTTTCTTTGGATATCAAAAAAATTTGACCTTGGAGTTTGACCCATTATTACAAAAAATTATCATACTTTAACCTTGGTCTTACATTTTGAACCGTTAGTTACAGGGCTTTCATACTTCATACATATGTGTATTTATTGTGACAAGACCTTTCAGTGGGTATACATATTTTTGACCTTGATTTTAGAATTTGACCCACTTTTTTGAGACTTTTAACCTTGGCAATAGCTTTTGAACAGTTTAAACTAGGGCTTTCATATTTCAAAGGTGTATTCCTTTTGGTACCAACGACCTTGACCTTTGGAGTTTGACGTGCATTTGAGAAAATTCAACCCTCACCATAAGCTGCAAGGGCATCAGTGTTTCACAAACACATCTTATCTAAAACCAGAATTCTGTAAATGTAAATCTTTACACGCGCATGTACCATTTTTCTTGTTGTTAACATGTGAGACGGAAAACAAAGTTGCATTACTACATCAAAGAAGAGGCCCAGGGGTCACACTGCTCACCTGAGTAGCTCTGGCCATGTTGTTCTTCACCAGAGTTCCCCCTTGTAACACCTATTGAGACCCCACCCTATCCCCAGGGGTCATGATTTGAACAATTTATAATTTGCACTACTCCAGAATACCTCCACTTATGTTTCAGCTTTTCTAGCCCCATGGATGTTGAGGAGAAGTTTTTAAAGATTTTCCAGATATATTTTAATGTTAAACTTGGATTCCCTATTGTGACCCCGCCCTATCCCCGAGGGTCATGATTTGAAGAATTCAGAATCTGCACTAACCCAGGATGCTTCCAAATAAATTTCAGCTGTTCTGTTCCGAGGTTATAGAGACGATTTTGAATGACCATCACCCTATTTTTGTATAATCTTCATTATCTCTCCAATTTTCAAAATTTATACTCTTTTTTTCGAAAGGATGCTTGGTACCAATTTTGGTTATAGTTGGCCTAGTGGTTCTTGAGAAGAAGTTGAAAATGTGAAAAGTTTACAGACGGAAGGACAGACAATGGATGATCAGAAAAGCGTTTGACGTCTTTAGCAACAACCTTCAACAGTTAACTGACAAACGCCAACCAAAGTTGTATTATTCTTCAGCTTTGGCCTTAAGATGGTAACCGCTTTTGTAGACATTAGCCCTAATTTATAAAACAAAGGAAAAGAATGAACAAAAATATTGATGTTTTATGCCAAAAAGGAAACATTCTATTAACCATGAAAATGAACCGAGAAAGAATTAATACTAGTGCAATATTAGTGTCAGTATCATTTATTCTTGGGGAGATTCGTTTTGTCAATTTTATAAAGATTGAATAAATATCTTGAAAAATTCATAAGTCGTACGAAAATAAGATCACTAGAAAATTATCTCCCTTGATCTGAATAAAATTTTATCAAATGAAATAACTGAAAATTTACACATGATGCATTTTCGACAAATCAAAGAAGAGAGGAAGTGCTTCGTCCAAACACATTAAAACACCTGCTATCTTCCAAGACGGTAATGAAATAATCATGATTTTTTTTTTGGTCAAATTGTGAAAATGATTGATTTTGTTGTGTATTTACAATTTTGCTTGCCAGATATACCTTTTTTAAATTAGTTTCTCGCAATATTTATTCTTTGGTATCCATGGAAATAACATTGTAGTCCTTAACAGACAATTTCAGCTGATATTACCTGGTACTATTAGCAACGTATACCCATTAAAGAAACAATAGTGTAATCCAATGGAGGCTGGTCAAATAGCTCAAAAAATCCAATAATCAAGAGAGCTTAAAATTGCTCGCCAAATGTGTTATCTGTGATCATATAAGTATCGGGATATAGCAGTCATGCAGCTATAGATGCATGAAATCCCATTGAATGTTAGTAAGCGCTGTCTTAGGCTCTAGGCGTTGTTTCGGTTCATATCGGGATCTAGGATTACCTCGGCTCTCGGCGCTGTATTGGTAACTATCGGAGGATTACGTTGTATCGGTAACTATTTCGGACTCAGGGATTACCATGTGTGTATGCGCTGTTTCGGTAGCTATCGGACTATAGGGTGTCTCGGCGCTGCGTAGGTTACAACCGGGCGCTATGATTGCTTCGGCTTGCAAACTTCTCGCTCTTATTGTCTTAATAGACCGTCACAACATCCTAATCAATATGGCGACTCGGGAGATCGCAGAATTTGATTTGTCATTTAATCAAGTCTACCATATGCCAAATTCGTGTCATAAAATCGATGCTTTATACCCTTTAAATCTGTGACTTTCTCAAGAGAAGATCAAGCCAGGCCTAAATCCATCGCTCTCTAACGAAAATGACAGACTTTGTCTCCCAAAGTGTTATTTGATAAATGGCTATTTTGAATTGGAATCGTATGATTTACTATCTTGTAATGCAAATAGCTGAACACTAGTTTTTTTCTTGAATATCAGCCAAATTCAATAGGGCACCGAGGAGCGTAGGGGATAAATTTCTACTGAAGTACATTTGAGCTCCAACTGTCGGCTACTACACAGAAATCACTTATGTTAATTTCACATCGCTTTCACTCAGAAGAAAAAATATTTAAAAAGCCACCGGATCTTTTCATATGTACTAGTAAAGCGTGGTGCAAGAAGCCTTGGTGCTTGACATCTCTCTTTGCAACTTATAGAATCAATAAAAAGTGTACCCATTTTTGTAGTGACTTTTCTTTTAGCTAAAGAACTGTTTTAACAACTAGCCTTGCACATAAAAAAAGATTTGGAAGTTTTTTCAATCCCAGAAAAATATAATATTGTAAAAAGATATATAATAATTATAGAGGTGTAGCTCGACGGATTTTTCCGTTATTTCACGATCATGACAATGAGCACACGGCAGGTGTGACCGGTCAGCAGAGGATACTCACTCCTCCATGGCACCTGATCCCACCTCTGATGTTTCGGAGGTCCGTGTTTGCTCTGCTCCTATTTTGTATTGTTTTATGGACTTTGATATTGAATACTGTTCGTTATCTCAATATCCTTCTGAAAAAAAAATAGGATGGACGACCAGAGAACTACAGTGCCACCTATGGGCAGCACAGTAGGTCCATCCTATTTCTTCTGACCAGCGAGGTACAGATCTGCAGCTAATACAAGATCTGAAAGAATTTAAAAGTAATGAAGTCTTGAGCTTTAAAAGAGTCCTGGTATATGTAGGTAACTATCTAGTACAATCACATTCTAAAACAAATGAAACAAAACTGCGTCATTTTCTCCTTTACTTAGTGAGTGCATACGTCAGTCTTTTGTGACGAAACAGAGATTTCATACAACTCTCTAAGAGGCTTAAAAATACGTCAATCAGAGATGGGTATATTACGTACAGCTGTCAACTTGGATCTCTCAGTAACATCTCCTACGCTATGACTGGTTGTGATGTATAAGACACTTTTATTGTCTTCTCTCATTTTCAGCGTCAGCTTTCTTACTAGTATTAAAATTCATTGACACGTTTTGCCCGTTAAGCGGGCACCTTCCTAGCCAATGGGGGAGTAGTATTCACAGCAGCATCTTAGGACGGTCAGAATGCTGGTAGATTTTGTTTGATCAGCGGTTTCTATTGATTGGCCCCCAAGGTTCTGCTAAGTCATTAAGTTGTCTTATTAACTGCAGAAGGAAACAAAATAGAGAACTCTAGCACACATCGAGTTTTTGACGCCACCCAGAAGTGGTTGTACAGATGAAATGAGAAAAAAAATTCGCAATAATAGAAATTGGTCCAATAGAAGTGTTTCCAATAAAACAAGACCATAAACAGAATTCCTTAATAAATCGTCTTTTACATGAAATCGGGGAAGTGGAATTAAGGTTATAGAACAATAGTACGAAAAAAAACTCTTAAAAGTAAATAAAATTAAGTATTAAGTATCGTTGTTTCTTTGGGTTTGCTAAAATAAAGGGATCTAAAATAGTGTCTCCCTATTTGGGGGTCAGGAGTTGACAACCTTGAAACATCAGTCGGTAAAAAACTTATCATTAAATTATCCGAATGCTGAGGAAATTCAATAAATACGACTCACTATAGTTTAGGAATGGCTAACAAAGGGGATCGGTTTGACACGGGACTATAGAGTGAAAATGTATTATGAAGATTTTACACGAAGTTTGTTCAAAATTGCCACCGGTCTTAAAATGACTCAGGTCAGCGTTGAGGACCCTGGGCCTCCTATACTTTTGTTTTATTAGAATCACAGAGAGATATAGCGCACCAGGCAGAGAGTCGAATTTTGTGACAAGTCCCACAGCACACTCAGATTTCTAAAAGAAACGTCTATGAAACTACGCAAGAGAAAGATGTGGCCCATGTCAAACCAAAATCAATATAGAAACAGTTTAATGTTGATAATTATACCCCATGGAAAAAGTATCCATCAAGTCCGAGAATTTTATCTGTGTGAAAACCGTCACATAAAGTTAAGTTTTTTTTTCATACAATATGTGATAAAGCTTCGTTTCGATTAATAGTTCACGTCGAAGTTGTTGTGCAAAGCAAGTACAAATTAAACGCAATGCAGATTGGGCTTTCGGACGGCCTTTTTAGTGCTTTTGTCAAACTATGACGCTTTTTTTTTTTTTAGAATTGAATTCACCGTACAAAATACACTTCTGTATACTTACATGTAAGATGTAGGCTCATAATATACTACTAAAGTATAACGTTTTTAGTAAACTTTGATATAATAACCAATTTCGTCAACTAACGTCCAATTTCTACATTTTACATATTCCTGCCGTTAGTTTAACACTATTAAGTGTGACTTATTTAAGATTTTTTTTCTGTCGAAGGATTAAATTCCTTATGACTTAAATGGAAAGCTCGGGTCAGATGAAATATTTTACTCTCGTCGAGAAAATTAGATCTTTCCAGTGACAATTTAGTAACCATGCATTCAGTGACAGTATTGAACTGTGGCAGATAGGCTTCTATTATCTTTCAGTCACAATTCAGCTACATTTCAAAGGCATTCAACTTACGTCTTTTCCATTCTTTCACTGGCCTTCCCGTACTAAACCGTTGACTATTAAATTATCTTCCGTTGGTCCTCCGAGAACCTTGCAGTGGTAATTCATTGCTGCGTGAATTTTGGGTACCTTTTTATTAACTATTCAGTAACTTTATACGTATCTTTCAGGCCAACAGGAAGAGCAAACAAACGTACATTTCAAGTTTCTTTGCAGGCTGTTCTACCAAAAAGAAATCCCGACTGGCCAAATTACGGGAAAAGAAACCTTTAGCGTTGATATTAAGGGGCACAAGGGTAATGCAGCTATGAAATATATGGATTGATTGATTGTATATTGTTTAACGGCCCTCTCATGAATTTTCACACATATGGAGACGCCACCACTTGCTGGTGGAGAGCTGCAAATTGCCCCCCGCTTGAAAAGTGGGGGGTATTAATTTGGGTTTGTCCGTCCGTCCGTCTGTCCGTCTGTCCGTCCGTCCGTTTTTCTGTCTGTAACGCTTTCGTTTCCACACGATATCTCGAGAACCCTTTGAGCTTTTGCAATGAAATTTAGCATAGCAACTCCCTATGGACTAAAGAAGACCCCTATTGATTTTGAGGTCAAAAGGTGAAAGGTCAAGGTCATAAATAAGCAAATTCTCTCTGTTAAAACACTTTCGTTTCCACACGATATCTCAAGAACCATTTGAGCTATTGCAATGAAATTTTACATAACAACTCCCTGTGGCCTAATGAAGACCCCTATTGATTTTGAGGTCAAAAGGTCAAAGTTCAAGGTCGTAAATTTATACATTCTGTCTGTATGTAAAACTATCATTTCCGGGCGATATTTCAAGAAGATTTTGAGCTTATGCAATGTAATTTTATACCAAAACTCCTAGGACGTCTCTCGCCCCTCTCAAAGTACCCTGCCCCGTTTGTTTTATTAGTATTTATAGTATTACATGTCGCTATTTTTAGCGCAGGGGCATGAGGAGAGTTATTGCGTATAAAACAGGTTCTCGGCGGACATTATGTTCTTATTACATCTATTAGAACTGTTTAATAAAGGCTAAATAAATCAAACACCATGGATTGTGTAAAATTTTGAGAATACCGAACATGAAAACATGAATATATACATGTATGTGACTTCAATTCTGCATATACTTCGCAGCGCGTAAAGCGATTCCGTGGTCTAGTGGTTATGTCTCTCGCTTCAAATGTGAGAGGTACCGGGATCGAATCTCGGTCGATCCTTTCTTTTTTTCTTTTTTTTTTTTTCAAATACTTCTTTTTTTTACTAAATGATAGTATTCAGCATGTGAAATGAAAAATTTATGAGGTTATAAAATCATCATTACAGTGTGATAAACATTCCATATAAAAAAAATCTTCTATACACATAATAAAGAATAAGCAATCAAATCTTTATATGCATATTGACATACATGTATTTTATTTGCTTCAGTATACATGTATACATTTAATAATTCTACAAATTCAGTCAGGGGGAGCCGACTTTTTCCCTAAGCGGGGGACACGAATTCTCTGAATTATTTTGTTCTATACTCGGCACTCGGGGCCATTTAGCAGGGAGGGATCTTTTTCGTACCAGCACCTACTGCGACAGGGGACCTCGGTTTATACGATCTCATCCGAAGGACCGGTCTCCGCGTCCCACAGTGGGATTCGAACCCGTGACGTAAGGATTGACTCCTTACTTCGCGACACTAGAGCAGACGCTCTAACTACTGCGCCACGGGGGCAACTGAAATATATGGAGATAACGAACAGTATTCAAGCTCAAGATTCAATTAAACAATACAAAATTGGAGCAGAGCAAACAAAGACCTCCAAAACATCATGGGTGTGATCAGGTGCCATGATAGAGTGAGCATCCCCTGTCGTCCGGTCAAACCTGCCACGTGCTCCTTGTCATGATCGTGAAATAAAGGGGGGGGGGAATCCAACAATTCAGTGTAAATATATACATAATGGTCTAACAATTACTATGAAAAAGGACAATCAGCATAGGTCGTAATGATAAATTTAATTTTCTGACAAGGTCATTGCATCGACAATAAAACTTACGAAAGAATTTTATGTTCTGTTGCATGAAAAACATAGCTTTATATCATTTCATGATAATTCAATAGTCTTATTTTCTAATGCTCAAAACCCACAGTTTTATATCATATTATGATTATTCGTGGGCATTTACATTTTGCTTTTTGCTTCATGTCATTTTAACAATATTTATACATGCAAAGCAATCTCATAGTGGTAATCATTTGTATGAAAATTAATGGGTTTTTCTGAAGCATGCTGTTCTCGGTCAAGAGCCTACGTCTGGAAATTGCATGTCTGATTGTGAGAGTTGTTATAATTAATCTATTATTGATTTAACCAGTTGTGGAAATTAAAACAAAAAATGAAAAACATAAAGATCATGAGATTGAGAAGTAGATAACAAGTAGACAACAATAGGAACTGATATCTGTAGATTCTTGAAGTATTAGATAACATTTTGAGCCCTCACGGGAGAGCCAGACGAGAGTTTTTTAAACAGACAAAATTAAGGTTGTACAGTAGCATCTCCTACAGGGTACTTTTTATGTGATGCGCTGTAGATATACGCAGTAAGCTCTATAATCTCTCTCCCCTGATGACTACAATTTAAATCTAATTCAAATTATTCCTCCGCGGGAGTAAAGTGGCAGCGGCTGATAATGATGTGATGTACCAGAGATTACCAGACGCAGCTACACGCCGCAGGTTCTCCGCCGCTACAGGTGGGACGCCTTATGTAAATTGTTTTAATGTATAATTTACATATCCTGCCATGGTGTGCTGATAAATATTATCAAACAATCGGTTTTAAAAAATTGAATCCCAAGAGTTCTGAAGATCGTAGAGGGCTATCATGTCTTAAGTGATCACTGACGTAATTTGAACAGGGAATTGGTTCGTTTTAAGTCTTCGAAGTTCACAAAATTCATCTTACGAAAGATAAGCATGAAAACAAAGAATATAGAGAGTAAATGCAGAAATTTCTTATTCACTACGTTACATTTAACCCATTTAAATTCAAAGTTATGAAGAATTAAGAAACACAAACATCCGGTAAATGGCATAATCCAAAAGACACATCAACATTATTGATTTTAACGTGTAACATTGATCAAATACCATTTTCAAAAGATAAATAGAGTCAAATCAACTTTTTAAAATAGTTTCAGCCAAACTGAAGAATTTGCATTACCAACACGTGTTCACCAACAACCTCCTACATAAATCACACATTAACCTCGTTATTCTGATAAATGGTGCAATCTTGACATCTAATGCACCAAAATGCATCTTCCGCCTTTGAAAAAACATCTTACAAGAAAAGCATATGTTGACTTAACACCTCTCAAATGACTTCACCAAAAACAAAACAACAATGATGAGCATGTAAACATAACAACATTATAAACCGCAAGATATGAGGGTCATTGCAGTGCTGCTGGGCAAATCTTGGGGGTAGCTGAGTAAATAAACACGATATGGTTTCAATTTTCTGGCTGGAGGTGCATCAATGCACGTGCATTTTTGCATTAAGGTCGCGTGGATTGAGAAGGTGTTAATATCCGCCGTCTGCTTCTAATCAGCGCCTCCAATAATTACATGAGATATCAACTCATAATATTGTATGTAGGAAAAATGTCTGATCCAGATAAACTACCGACTTTTACATTGCATTAATTGCTAACTTTTTACCTTACATTTTCCTAGAGAACATTTAACTCTATTACTCAATATTTTCTTACGTTTATTCAGAGATCGTCAAAGACAAAAGATCGTACCAATTAAGTGCCATTTTTATTTCGTTCCTCTAGACTTCTGACCGAGAAACTCCATTAAACGATGCATTTTTCCATTTCTTTTACAGCTCATTAAGACAAAAGTCATGCATAAATTTTCGATATTCGATTTCCCTCAATCGATAGCTTGTTAACAAGCATGCCAAATGAAGGACTGTCCAGGGAAAATCACAGGGGGTTAGTAATCGTCCAATGTTGATCCGAGAGTAAAGACACACGCAAGTAACTGCTTCATGATATTCAATGCGTCATATTCTTATTTTGAAATTAAAAACTGTTACTTAAATTTCTCCAGTCATAATGGCAGTGGAAGGCTTAATAAATCAAAAATAGAACAGATGACTATATGAAATTAATATGTAAAATTCTAAAACAAAAAGTTAACAGATCTCGGGTAAAAACCTAAAACTTACTTTTCTCTTTGTTGAAAAGAAGGTGTTTCCTGAGCGGAGGAAACAGTCGGTAAATGATCATGCGAAACATGCGTCCACTTTTGCTAGGACCTGTATCTCCACACATAAGAACTTAACAGAATTTATCAATGGATGTTCCAGTTATTCCATAGTCATTTCAGCAACAGGTAGTTCCAAAAACTGGCGACCTTTGGATCACAGGAATTCCCAACACGACAAACGCGGTTAATCAGAAATATGACTAGATACAATTCTTATTTTATGCTTTTTTTCTTAATCAATAGTATGGGACGCACTGTTTGCAGACTTCTTCATTTTCGTGGCATTCGGAATTCAGCCAATAACTTTCAAATTATGAAACAGAAACGTCACACGGAAGGGGATCCAAGAGGAAAGGGCGGGAAATAAATCGAGAAATTCCAAGACACCGAAAGCTCTCAGAAAGTGGTTGCTTCAAACCGTACAAAAGAACTCTAGATGCTACGCTCCAAGTCTTGAGGCGAACTGGGCTTTGTGAGGAGATCGCATGCAAGGCTGTGATGATCTGATATAATTCGCTTATGTTTCGCCAAATCCTAGCGAAAGTCCATACGATAGTATATGTAGGAATACATGAACGGTAAACAGTTGATCGAGTCCAGTAGGGGCTACAAAACGATCATCAGACTTAATTAAGCCTTATTATTTCCTAGGCTATCTTTTATTGGGAATGAATATTTAATTAATTCCGTATTCATACACGGTATAGAACACTAAAATGTGTTCTAGCAAGGTCCCTGTACACAATCGCCTTTCTGTCTATGATTAAAATGTGTCTAATTATCTAATAGAATCAAGCCATCTCTCCTTGACCTTACTCTACCTTCTACAAGCCCCGCGCATACGTAAAAAAATATTCTTGATATCAAATAATACTTCCTTGGAAAACGTAATCCTCTTCAAGAACAAACCAATAATTATTTTATATCGATAATTACAAAAGTGTAATTTTACAAAAATATTTAAGGCATAAAATCTTTTTGCTTTTATGAAATCAAGAAACAAGATTGCCAGCCAACCAAAGAATTAGGGAGTGGCTTAATTGCTAAGACTTCCATTTAACTCTTATCAGACTTGGCTGAATTGTAATAAATTAAGCATATACAACCAAAACCGTAGAAATCTCTAAAGAAAAAGATTACAAAAACGAGACAACATTCTTGTATTCTATCGAATCATGGTTCATCAGTATTCGGGTTATTCATGTACACTGTGTGAATAGCTCATAAAAATCAATGATCGTAATTGTCTGGACATCACACATTATGGATATATAACGAAGGAAACATCCCCAAAACCTCAGGCACAGAAACACGCTGTCATTATTGTCAAATCTGACAAAGGAATGGCATTTCTCATGCAGTGAACGTTAACTTTAAAAATTTGATTGGGTTCGTCAAAAGACGACACGCATTGGCTTTGAAGGATTAAGTAATACTCTATATCTAAAATGCAGCCATGTGGCGCAGTGCTTAAAGCGTCTGCTCTACAGTCGCAAAGTAAGGAGTTGATCCTAACGTCGCGGGTTCGAATCCCACTGTGGGACGTGGAGACCGTATAAACCGAAGACCAAGTAGACCAGTAGGTGCTGGCACAAAAAAAGACACATCACTGCTCAATGACCGTAAGTGCCGAGTACAGGACAAAATGCAGCTTTCCACCGGCAAGTGGTGGCGTCTCCATACGAGTGAAATATTCTCGGGATGGACGTTAAACAACATAAAATCAATCAATCTTTGTTACAAGCTACTGTTTTAAAATAAAATAAAAAAAAAATCACTCTCGTGATCCTTTTCAAAATTATTACTGTACTTTTGTTTAAAATGAATTTTTAATGTTTCTGCTCTTTAATTTTAAATCCCCGATAGAATTCCATGTTTCTATTTCGTTGGATGATGACATATATTTCTGAGACCTGGGGCAAGTTTTACAAAAGAACGTAGGAATAGAACCAAATTTCAATCTGCTCGTAACTTCCTATTATACTTTGATTTGAAAATTGTTTTAATCTTTTTAAAAAGACTTTAACATGCTATTTTTATGCCAACTATTTTAAACAGAATCATTAGAACCATTTCCAGCATAGTTTGGACTTTCAGTAAGGCGTGGCATTCTTGTATAATTAGCTTCTGAAATTTACACATCTTTCCTTCACTGTTGAAATATACATGGGATAGAAATTCGGGCAAATAATTAGCTTCTGAAATTTACCCAGCTTTCCTTCACTGTTGAAATATACATGGCATAGAAATTCGGGCAAATGACAATTAGTGTATAGAATAACCAATTACATGTACATTGTTTCTTCCTGCAAAGAGGTGGAGCTCAAGTCGTCTCATCGTTGTCAACAACAATTTAAAGTTACTGATGTAAGTAATTTCTTAACCAATGAGAATCTATTCGCCATTTGACAGGCGGTAAACATGTAGCGCCGAGAATGCCACGCCTTACTGAAAGTCAAAACTAAGCTGGAAATGTTTCTAATTTTGCAAAATTTTAGTCAACTTAAGTTTTTAGGTCCTAGTCTTAAGTTATTTTGTAAAACAGCCCCATGACTTTAACAACCATAGTAAATCAGCCACCTCGTCCTAACATCTAGTTCCCGCGGACAAAGCATGTTAACAACATTGAGTTCTACAAGACAGTGGTAATCCAACTTATACCAATAGCCCCTTTCTCAGAAAGAAATTCTTTAAAACCATATGAAAGTTGAAATGAATATTAAACATTTTAAATAATATTTGAATATTTATATATGCCTAACAATCAAAATGAATTTGAATTAAATGTACCATACAAATACAGGAATCCAAAACTTCATTAAAATTCTAACAAATAAACACAGCGGGTCCCAGCAAATATTCTACCAAGCCTCTTCCTTTAATAACATCTCACTAAGATATTTACAACTCCTACAGTTTCCTGGATAACTGTACAACAGTATTATTTTTGAAAAGTAATGTAAAACAGTGTACGGGGGTAATTAAAAACTTTACTATACGGGCTATACGAAACGAAGTCCAGTCTTTTGATATCATAGTCAACTAGTGAATACCTAATTACATAGAATTATCCAATGGTCCCGGGCACATGTTACCGTTGGACGGCAACGTGTTGACTCAGAACCCTTGGCATTGCGAGGATGTTTCAAACGTAGCTGGAAGGTTACGGGGATATGATAGTTACAATCTCTGTAACTCAGTGCAATTTGAAAGATATTAAAGTGAGCACGGGTAAAAGCTCTTTTTTAAAATACTGTAAATGTATTATATTTGGCGTGTACGATATTTGGCGGAAATTGAATTTTCAACAAGTTGGCGTAGATTTGATTAAGCGCTTTTTGAATGTAAGTTACACAAACCTTTACACACAAAGCATTTAGCGATGTACTTGATTTAGCGAAGGCTACTTTCCGCAAAAGGCACTAAAAATAATACACAGCCAAATGTGATACGTTTACAGTAGTCCATTTTGGAAATCTTAATTTTTTTTTACAAAGATTTACGAATTCATTATTGGCCTCAGTTCGATTTTATAAAGGCATGCCAGATGCAAAATAAATTAGTTTTTAATCTATGCCTGTAAAAATATACGTAATACATGTATGTCAATGATGTTTTGTGCTGGGTCATTTTGCTACCAAGAGATGGTTCAGGTATAACTTTATACAAATGGAATGACTATATTCCTACTATTCTGTGGCCCAGACGATCCCATCACCCCCTAGCTCCATGCCAGTAATCAACCCTATATATGGAGAGGGCTTATATAGGCTATGCCTGCTGCCCAATCCATTTATATATTTTACATAATAAAATATGTTCAAATCAAATCAACCCTATATCAAACCGAGAAGAATGTCTCGAGGAAATTTTTGGCAAACAAACACCACCTTTATAAAACAGGGGTAGCGGATGAGGGCAGTGAGTCACTTGCTTTTCCTTTTTATAGGTTAGTCTGTAAGACAAATTGATGAGTGTCGTACCTCGAGAAAGCCAGATTTTCAAAACATTTTAATATTTTTTGATACAGTTTATATTTAAAAAGTGGGGTTGGGCGACTTCTTGTAATAGTTTTCGGTAGCGGCTCAATTAAATCAATGCTAAAGAAAGAGTGTAGAATTCTAAAATTAAAGAGATATTTTGATTAACCTCTTTAGCTCACCTGAGCAAGTGATTTTTGTGATCACATTCTGTCCGGCGTTCCCGTCTGTCTGTAAACTTTTCACATTTTCGACTTCTTCTCCAGAACAACTGGACTAATTTCAATCAAACTTGCCACAAAGCATCCTTGGGTAAAGGGGATTTAAAATTGTTCAACTGAACCGCCATGCCCTCGAGCTCTTTTAAGGAGAGATAATTGAGAAATGGTGAAAATTAGGTGGCATGTTTTAAAATCCCTTTTTCGAGAACCATTGGGTCAGAAAACATAAAACTTAAGTGGAAGTATCCCCAGATAGTGTAGATTCAAGTGTGTTTAAATCATGACCCCGGGAGTAGGGCAGGGCCACCATATACGATCAAAGTTTTACATAGGAATATACAGGAAAAATCTTTAAAAATCTTCTCATGAACAAAAAAGCCATAATTGATCATATTTTGTAAGGAAGAATCCTCAAGTAGTGTAGATTCAAAATTTCAAATCACGACCACCGGAGATTGGTTGGGGCCAAAATAAAAGTTCAAACTTAAAGGGGAAAAACCCACAAGTCGGGACCACTTATACAGTTAGGCTTTTTAAACAGTGTTTGAGTTTGCTTTTTTCTGTCCACAGTGCTCGGATGAGCGATGTGACCTATGGGCCTGTCTTTGAATATTTGTATTTGGATAATGGAAAATTTAAATTCGACAATCATTACGTATATTTTGACTGTCCATTGAGCATAAAGCTCAAAACTCTAAATTTGTTGTAACGTGAATTTTGGGTATTAGAACCATTTCCAGGTAAGTTTGGACTTTAAGTAAGGCGTGGCATTCTCGGCGCTACGTAATAAGCGTCTGTGAAATGGCGAAGAGATTCTCGTTGGTTAAGAAATTAATAACATCAGGAATTTTAAATTGTTTTTGACAACGATGAGACGACTTAAGCTCCACCTCTTTGCCTGAGGAGACAATGTTATTGGTTATTCGATACACTAATTGGCATTTGCCCGAATTTCTGTCCCATGTATATTTCAACAGTGAAGGAAAGATGTGTAAATTTCAGAAGCTAATTATGTAACGTCGAGAATGCCACGCCTTACTGAAAGTTCAAGCTAATGTGGAAATTGTTCTATTTTTCATTTGAAAAAGATACTGCAGTAGTTGTAAGAGTCGTACAATGATCGTTTTGATCTCTTCTCTCAGTATTCACTACTGCATCAGTATTTTGATATCAATACAACACTTACAGTTCAATTACACGAGGAAGTTGTTCTTTAAAAGCTGGGCATTTTCCTTCTAATCGATTGACAACCGTAAGAAATCCGAGAAAAACGGTCATAAAATATATCAAGCTGCCCTTTGGGATTAGCTCAACAGGAGATAACGTATAAATTCGGGAAACGTGGAAAAAACGAATTAATGTGGAGTTCTTATTTAAATCCTTCATTTATTTACAGACAAGATACAAAGTTAATATCATAACTCATAGGAACCGCAAAAAAGTAGAAATACACCGTAATAAGACGAGCCTGACACGTGGGGAGGAAATCCACTTAAATCTTTCTCGTTTTTTGAATTGTAAATTTTCTTTGGACAATCATAGAGAACAACACCGAAGAAAGAGTTGAACTGCAGAGAGCATCACGATCATTTTACCGTGGAGGGCATCACGATCAATGACGGCGGATCTGTAGTGTTATGTTCATTAAAAATTGCAACAAGATTATTCACTTACACAACACTCGAGGAAAAAAACTGGAGAGTACTCTTCAAGGTCGTGTTATTGTTTATCGATGTTTACTGTAGTTTTACTGTTGGGTGAAATAAAGTACCAGTCTGTAACACCTTAAAGTATTATTCCTATATTAGTATAGATCAATTTCAAACAAGACCACTTTAGCCGAAGCACGCTATTTTAAGTAAATAGACCTGCCGTCAACAAACAAGAACCTCAGATTAACTTTATTGTTTCTACAGAGAACATGAAATATTAAGATAACAGAAAGTAATCCAGCTCAAAAGTCCACTGAACAATACAAACGGGGAACAGAGCAAACACGGGCCTCTAAAAACATCAAACGTGGGATCAGGTGACATGGAGGAGTAATAATCCCACAAACCCATCGTGTGCTCTTTGCCTTTATAATATACAACCTTCCAAATGTGAAATTACTCACAAACCAACAAAAGCGTCTTGCAAATCCCCTTTAGTAAGCAAACAATGTATTCATTCCAAAAATTAGCCTAACAGAAATTGCCTTGGGTTTTTTTTTTTGAAGTACAAGATTGGCATACATGTAATGCTCTAACCACCGTGCAGTTCGAATCTTTCCTCACTTGAACACGTCTGAGACATTTTGGATCGAAGTTACGAATGCAATCATTTTAAATTTGATAGTATTAGTAGGTTGTTTTACGTCCCATTCGAGAATATTTCACTCACCATACACCGTGAAAGGCTTCAAACTTTGACCTTTACTCGGCACTGACGGCCTATAGCTGTGAGGGATCTTCATCATGCCAACATCTACCGTGACACAGGGCCTCGGTTTTTAGGGCCTTATCTGAAGGACCCGCAACTTTCACTTCCAGGTAAATGAAATATATACAGTGGACCCTCATTTATCCGGACGCTTTGGTTCCCAGTCAATTTGTCCGGATATGTGAAGCATCCGGATATCTGAATCACCAGTTAAACAAGACAGAATAACAATTTCAAATTTCGTTCCGATGAAAAATCGTCCGGATACTGAAGCATCCGGATATCTGGCGTCCGGATATCTGAAGGTCCACTGTACATTGTTTAAAAATGACGAAAGTAAACTGAACCAAAGTGTCATTACTGATAACATAAGAAAATTGCCTTTTGAAGAGTTATTTGCTCTTGGGGAAAAAGAAACTAAGTTCAATTTTGTCAAAACATCTGTGGTTGATGAAGGATATGGAGATAAAGAACAGTATTCAATATCAAAGTCCATAAACAATACAAAATAGGAGAAGAGCAAACACGGACCTCCAAAACATCAGAGGTGGGATCAGGATCATCAGGTGCCATGGAGGAGCGAGCATCCCCTGCAAATTTGCAAATTCCACCAAGAGATTTGCATGAACTTTAATTACTTATAACGAAATCTTAATAAAACATGCCCTGCAATAGACTTCAATGTAAAACTTAAGTTGCAATTAATTGGAGAATAATCAAATTTTTAATAGTACTTTGGCGGATTACTTTATTTGATAACACCCATTCAAACTGCTTCCATGATGAATAGTATCGAGAGATTCATTTACTTGTAATTAGTGCAATACAATGGAACAATTGAAAAAGGCTGCTCAAAACAGAGTACGATGGAGGACTGTTGCTAAGGCCCCATGTTCCAACACGAACCATACATAAATGAATAGTCGTTTTACATTGAATACCTTAAAATGAAGAGAAAAAAGTTTTGTATTTCATACGTTTCATGAATAAACTTGCTTAATGTAATTAAAGCGGTTTTGTTTTTATTCGGTTTCTAAATCCAAAGCTTTGCAGTCGTTATCCCCCATGCTTACACATATGCACCCACAAAACACAAGTAAAGGGAAAAACTGCCCATTAGTAAAGTATGCTTTACATGCTGGCAAGAAGAAACAAATATAACTGGGTTCGCCTATTGCACAGTCGTCGTTAATTAGGAACGTATGGATTTTCTGCAATTTGAAAACTTATTTTTAATCTGGTTTGTTAAAAACGTTACGGGCACCTGTCAAAACCGACATGCCATGAGGAGTGAATGCTGTGATAAATGTTATACCACACAGACGTACAGACGGGGCACGAGAAAACCATAAATAGGGAACAGTTAGAAAACAGCGGGTTCTTCTGAACTATATATCTCCAAAAAATGTTTCCTAGCAAGTTAGCAAATAGTTGGCTAATTACACGAAAAGCCCATAGGCCTTCGTAGTCACCCGAGTTTAACGACTCTCCCCACTAATTCCCATCTTCGCCTCACCCGGGACTTCAGTGGACTTATACGAAATGAATTATAAGATTCCTTCATTGGATTTATCATTATACTAAAAAGAAAGTGTTTTCTACATGTTTTAAACTAAAGCAGACTTTTAAGAGGCATAAATATAAGTGTAGCTTCAAAATATTATGAAAAGTCTTCCGTATACGATTGCGCCTAATTCCTGGACATACCAATGTAACTGTGTAAACATAAAACAAGTCTGTGTGACCGACTTAGCATCATCCTTAACGATCCTAATCCCCGGATCCGGAGGGAACGCATTTTACAACAGATGTCTAGGAGTCATTTGCAAAGATATAAATAAATGCACTTTTCAGTAGCAGACTATTTTACCGCCATAGCGAAGCGGAACCTTGGACCCAGGGGACAAGCATTACATTAAAATGCAGACTCCATGAATTTCATTAATTGATAGAGGGTCTTGAATAAAAAACTTTTGAAAAGTGCATTCATTTTAACATCTGCAGTTGTGATCCATCCTCTCCGATCCAAGCTTTACAGGTACACGTAGCACTGAAACCTTCGTCCCTAAATACTCCACTTTAGAAACCGAAGCAATTGGTTCACTTATAGCAATGTTTGTAGCAAAGGTGATTTTAAAAAATTTACTAACACAAACCCCGTTGAACCATGAGTAATTTTTATGGATCAGAAAGAGGTTTAAGATTTTGAACGGATTAAATTTTCCTTTTTTAATTAATCTCCCCCACTTGAGCATCTGTGTACCAACATCCAGCTCATTGTGTGCATATCTGTCAATGGTCTGTATTAGCATCTTCTCAATTCCTAAATGTAGAGCCATCATCTACACCTGATAAATCGATTCAGTTTTTGCCAGACTTAAATTGTTCTCTATACACAAAGTCAGCGGATCGACCTTTCTACAATGAGCAGTAATGAGTTATCGAACTTTCATCGTATTCTTTTTTTGGTCTTTAATTAAACAGTCGTGGGTAGATAATTTTTCGCGCTCCTGCGTTGACATTTTATAAAAAGGTAATAGGGTTTGATTTGTAAACATAAATGTCAATCTGATACTCCCATGCATGTAATCCTACCCGGCTATAGACAATCTATATCATTAGAGCCTGTATTTTACATTCCGGACTTCATTAGAAATTGAACACTGGATCGTAAATGCCAAAAGTCCCTTCTGTTACATATTTCACGGCTAACAAGCTTTGGGTTATGGATACAGATTTCCCTGCATCATCACGAACACTGAATTTTGTCACACCACACTTCTGCTAAAACCAAAACATGTTCTCGTTCTCTCTCTAGTATCTTAACATGAGAATGGTTGTAGTCATATACATATGGAAT
This sequence comes from Saccostrea cuccullata, assembly GCF_032062105.1. NCBI lineage: Eukaryota > Metazoa > Mollusca > Bivalvia > Ostreida > Ostreidae > Saccostrea > Saccostrea cuccullata. The sequence goes on along the minus strand of NW_026926219.1, from coordinate 228,215 downwards.
TCGTAAAATATTAACTGTAAACAAGATTGTTGACATCATTGTTTCATCAACTTTAAAAAAAAAATTCAACAGATTTAATTTCCTTGTTTCAGAAATTTTTTGCCAAGGGAAAAAAGTTGACATTCTTACACCTTCACATCTTGACCTTGATATTGTATATATTACATGTATCTTGGTCTAGGATGCGGTTTCACTTTAATTCATTTATTATCTGAGAGAACCATATTAAGGGTACAAATAATTATATACATATTTTCCAACAAATTATAAGCAATTGGAAGAAAACAGGCAACATGATATATTTGTGGGGTACTAGTACATGGAATATATGCATGGAGATAATGAACAGTATTCAATCTCAATGTCAATTAAACAATACAAAATTTGAGCAGAGCGAATGCTTATTAATATTTGTCTTCAAATTTAAATTGAAGTCAGAAATTCAGCTTCTTGTATTATTCTTTTGCAAACTTTAGCTAGAACAATTATAATTTGATTTTTGTATACACTGTGATCTTGAAATCATATATAAAACGACCTTGACACAGGATCAAGGTCAACAACTGTCACAAAATACCTTTGTAGTTTGAATCTATTCCAGAAACTCGTTAAATTCCGGGTCCGGGTTTTTAGTACGATACTATCCCCTGCCACCTTTACCTCCGGGAAAATACTAACTCGGACCCCGTGAAATTCGGACAATTCAAAAAGGTTTCTTGACTTACTAAATACTGAATTTTCTACTACAAAGTAAATAAAAGTAAGTTAGAAATGTGAAGATGTATTTTTTCAGTTTTGTTTTGCATGTTAATCAAAAGACATGCATTAGGATGGTATCAATTCTATAGAAAAAGATTCACGATGTTCTGTCTCAGACTTTGATTGCAAATATTGTACTATCATTGCTCTAAAACAAATGAAACCGATTTTTTTTTTAAATTTCAAAATAATAAAACCAGTCCCAAATGCATTGCTTCTGTTCATACGGTTTCCTTTTATTGTAACTTCTCACTGGTTAACTGATTAACAAGCAGGTGACCTGATTTTTATTTAATCAAGCAGATTGTTTCCCAGTCAAAAGACAGTATAATTATAGGATATCGGGTCAGGAGAAAGTATGCTGTAATACAAACGGAACTACTCAGCTGTCATCGAGTGGTTGGAAGATTATTCCAGCCTTCATTAGCGATTATCATCTAACAAGATTATTACTATTCAATTAGAAAAAGAAAACCTGAATTCTTGGTCTATATGGCTCACGTCAGTGATGTTATAAACTTACCGACTGTTGGAATATGGAGATAACAAACAGTATTCAAGCTCAAATGTCTATTCAAATAAAACAAATAAGAGCCAGAGCAAACACGGACTTCTAAACAAACAGAGGTGGGACCAGGTGCCATGGAGGAGTGAGCATCCCCTGCTGACCGGTCATACCCGCTCCCTGTCATTATCGAGAGAAAGGGAAAGGGGATTTTAGTTGCTGACAAAGTCATTATATAAATCGTGGAATTTGTAAAATGGTGTTTAACAAGTCTACTTATATTTTTGTTTCTTCAATTTGTTTGTAAATAACTTGCCCCGTCTTAGAATTTGCCCGTAAGTAGAACATAATCGTACTAAAAAGGAAAGTTGACGATTGAAAAGTAAGCCATCATGAAGTTCTGTTGTTAAGTTAACATTAACGTTCTTTTTAAGTAAATTATCAAAATATGATAGATGCACTATAATAAACAAAGTCCAAAAGACAAGACAAAAACAGCAGTGTGGTTATTCTATAAATTTTATCATTTTTTCATGACAATTGTCGCTATATGACAATTCCTTTCAAAATTCTGAACTTGGTAACTGGTTGCCAAATTTGGTACAAAACAAGTTTTTTTCCGGAAGAATTCTAGTAACGCTGCACTTAAAAAAATTGAGAATATTAAATAAACACACCATAAACCTTTTTTAAAAGTGAAAACAATGTTTTAACGAACATTCAGCTTTGTCAAATACACACAATGCCCGACACGATAATGACGTAAGAGAACATTTAGAGAGATCATTGGTTAATGTGTCTTTTTTTGCTATATCGACTATTGCACAGTGCAACAACATCCTCAGAGCATTCTGCGTAATTTGTTGGAAATTAAAATCCTGTCCAACATATCCCCGTTTGATATTTATAGTAACTTTCTACATGTCTCGACGACGAAATGTCTGTCTTTTCTACACGACACTAAACACAAAGCTTTGTCATCAGGAAAATGAGAACTAGGAGCCATTCCACTTAATCAAAATTTTTATCTTCAGTCTTGCACTTACTGAATTTATCGCAAACAATTATAATGCTGTACTGCAATACCCAATGGGTTGACAGTAATTAAAAAGTTTTAGTCCCCCAAAAAATAACATAAACTTCCCGACAATTATATTGCAAAGTAAATCACAAAATAAAAGCTCATGAAGTATTCAAATTACTAAGAAATGGATTAAGAAAAAATAATTATTTCAGGTATAGGCTGAACTACGTATAGCTACTTTAATTTCAATAATAAACAAGAAAATTATCATAACTATATATTTTTTTAACTCATAATTTTTACGTATAACGAACCTAAAAAAGAAAACATACCAAAAATATTTTGGTATGAGTTTAACTTGTAATTTTTACTAAAAAACCAATCTAAAACAGATTTCAGAAGGGTTAGGAAATGAATATGATGAGATGCATGAGATGGTTTATATGTAACAGATAAGCAGACAGATAACACAACACCCTTTAGTCAGTTATACATGTACATATAGTAGAAAAGTTATAATCTTTCCTGAAAATCTTAGGTTTTTTGCAAAATGTTCCGTACATGAACTCAGAAAGGTGATGAATGAATGTTTATTATGATTACTCTTGATGCGATTATTAAAAGCACTGGATTTATTATCTAATCAATAGCTGTAGAGAATCAAGATACAGAGGCATGCAGAGTATGTAATGTCTTACCTTGAAGAGTCGCAAGTATGAAAGAAACAAAACAAGCAATCAATATAAAGACATATATAAAGTTCAAACATACTCAGTAAAAATTATATTTCCTTAAAACATTATTAATTAAATGAATATACTTAAATCTCTTTTTGAATTTATGATCAATTCAAAACAAATTGGTTTCGATTTTTGTCTGTCTGTTTGTCTCAAAATCTAGAAGTGATCATTTCTCTCTGAACCCTTTTGAGAAGAGGTTCAATTTTAACTATAGGTACATGTTTAATATTGAGTTCGCTGATCTCTTGCTGTAAAATTAAACAGTGAAGCTGACCAAAGTATTATTTTTAAAATCTTAAATGTCAAAGTCACTAGGAAAATCAAATGTGAATTGTATTTGGGCCATGCTTTTTCAAACAGTGGATTAAAATATTTTCAATTTGAAGTACCTGAACTATGTCCTCAATTTTAAGGTCAAAAGTCAATGTGATAATAAAATCATTCTAGACTATAACCTCGAAACGCTTCTTTAGAATGAATTAAAACCTGTGTTGTTGCTGGTGACATCAAGATATGATGTGATCTTGAGTTAAGGTTATAATAAGCCGAAGAGAAACGTTATACAGGTCACAAGTTACATTGTCCGCAGAAACTTTAACCTTAACCTTGTTTTGAATGGGTTGGCTATGACTTTCATATTTCAGAGGTATATTCTTTGTGAAAAGACCTTTATTTTGATTAGATCAAATTTTACTTCTTGGCCTTTACTTTGACCTTCAAGTTTGACCCACTTCAACCTTGTCCATAACCTTTTGAACCCTTCATATTTCAGAGGTGTTTTTCTTGTGAGAAGACCTTCCTTATGGTACATCAATTTTGATCTTATGACCTTGGGATTTAACTTGCATTTGAGAAATTTCAATCCTGGCCAAAAGCTGCCGTACGGGGGCATCAGTGTTTCACAAACACAACTTGTACTTTTAGTATCTGGTGTCTATAAGATTGGCACATACAGCCTTTGAAAATTAATTTAGAATTTGATATTCGATTTACTTTTTTATGCCCCCGTTAACAAAGATTCGAGGGTATATACTTTTTGTCGTGTCCATCCATCTGTCTCCCTGTTTGTCTGTTTATCCACAAAAACTTTAACCTTGCCCATAACTTTTGATTTAGCAGAGCTATGACTTTCATATTTTACATGTGTATTCCTTGTGACAAGACTTTTCTTTGGGTACCACCAATTTTGACCTTTTCGCCTTGGAGTATGATCCACTTTTACACAAAAATTCCAAATTTTTACTTTGGCCATATCTTTTGAACAGTAGATACCAGGACATTTATACTTCACATATGTATTCTTTGTTGAAAGACCTTTCATTGGATACCAACAATCTTGACCTTCTGACCCTGACATTGCAGATTTCCGTACTTGTGAAAAATCTTTAACCTTGGCCATAACTTTTGAACGGTAAGGGATAAGGCTTCATAATTATGCCCCCGTAAACGAAGTTTCGGGGGTATATAGTTTTTGTCGTATCCGTCTGTCTGCATGTCTGTCTGTTTGTTTGTCTGTCTGCCTCTCTGTCCGTTTGTCCGCAAAAACTTTAACCTTGCCCATAACTTTTGATTTAGTGGAGCTATGACTTTCATATTTTACATGTGTATTCCTTGTAACTAGAAAACTGACGGAATTATTCAAAAATACCTTGACCTTGGAGTTTGACCTTCTTTTCAAAATTTTTAATCTTGGCCATAACTTCTGAAGGGTTAGGGCTAGGGATTCCATACTTATGTATTTTTTGTGACAAGACCTTTCATTGGATACCAATTACCTTGACCTTGAAGATTTCTGCACCTATGAAAAAACTTAAACCTTGGCCTACTTTCATATTTCACAATTGTATTTCCAGTAAGAATACCCTACTTTTGGTACCAATATATTAAATCTGCATTTAAGAAAAGTTTAATCTTTGCTACATTTTGTATGTTGCCATACGGGGGCATCAGTGTTTCACAAACACATCTTGTTTAATTTACAAATTAATTGCGTGATGGGTTAAATTATTACTTGTAATTTACCACAATATTTATCCCAGAACATTGTTTCATTGAGTTAAATAAATGGTTAACACTTAAAAATGCCCATTTCAAACAGGACAATAGAAAATGGAACTGAATAATGTTGTCTCTGTTTTTCAAGTTAAGTGGTAGTCCTGGCGGTATACAAAGCAAATGTCATTATGGATGAATTAATTCATTCCCGACATGCAGCACCAATGAGCAGCGTTTACACCGGTCGGATGTGGAAACCATCACTTAATCTTGGAAAAGGAAACACAGCAAGAGAAAAAAGCGATGAGGTTTCGTGACAGCAATATTTAACATTGTTTAGAAGGCATAATACCACTTTGTTAGTTTAATAGACTGGAAAATCAGTTTGAAAAATCATGAAGGCCTTTTCCCCTCGTTTCTATACAAATGGCTGAGTGTTCTCAAACTGTAAATCTTTGTTACACTAGAGTACCTTAGACTTTTACTTCTGAAGTAAGCATCTAGAGATGTAAATTTCACTACTCTGTTTATAATCTAAAGGATAAGTCATATTGATTTGTACTTGATCAACCTATTACTGAATACTATATAAAATGATTTGATTAAACATTTCTTCTTCTTGTATTGTAAACATTTATTTCTGTAAACCTTCAAATTCCTTTGCAGAGAAATTATACAGCCTTTTCAGTCCTCGATCTTGGATTGCAATATTTTTTGATTTTTTCAAAAAACATTTATTTTTCTCCTAAATTTTGTCCCATTGTTTGAAATAACCCCTTTACAAGCATATTGTATATGAAATATGTAGATAACGAATATTATTAAATCTCTAGAAGTTCTTTAAACAATAAAAATTCGAAGCAGAACTATCACGGACCTCCAAAACAGAGGTTGGATCAGGTTCCATGGAGGAGTGAGCATCCCCTGCCGACCGGTTACACCTGCCGTGTATCTCAATTCACTTTTGGAAAAACAAACCATAGTTTGTAAAGAGTCCAACCTTTTATAGAATATTTAAAATAATAAATGAATTCAAATAAATGTACATGTACACTGACATCAATAACGTAATGAATGTCTATGAATTATTGATTTGCATGACTGATTATCTCAGTAATTTAAAATGTGCTTCCTGGGTACATCTTCTATAATGTAAATATAAAGCAATTAATGTTACTCGTCGAAACAAATTAAAAAGGTGAAAATTCGAATAGTGATCGATCTAAAAATACCTATAAAAAATACAAATCTGTCGACTGGAATTAAACACAGATCGCTGAACTTCCACACATGGAACCAGGTGCCTGAGAGGAGCAAGCATCCCCTGTTGACGGTTACACCCGCCGCGAGCCCTTTGTATTGATCAAGTAGACGAGGCATCTCGTAGTCGATTCAATTTAAGAAAAAAAACTTATTTTAGAAAATTAAATGCTCTGGTATAAATAAAAAACCATACGACTGTTTAACTTTTAACTTTCATTAAAGGCTGTTTTTAACAGTCTGCCTTACATTAATTTGAAAGCTTCAAACCATAATTAATATTTTTACGATCAGATTTCCTTTGCTTCATTACCACTGAAGTTATGTTAGCTCCGACGAACGATAATTGAAATGTAACTCAATCCAATATCGTCACAAAACAAATCAATGTAGCAATTGTAATGATGTTTGACTTCTGCATTGGCTAATATTACAAATAAAAGACTGAAAATTATATCAAGGCTTTTGTGTAAACGAAAGCTTTGAAGACGTTATCACAAAAAACCTCTTAATGAAAAACATGCGCATTAGGCTAATGAACGTTAATTATAGTCGTCAATTGTAAATCATTTCAGACACTTGGCAGATATTTACGGATTATCTTAACCTACAGAAGTGTGTTTTAACGGCGTTATGATTATATTTTTTAAGGAAGCACCACGACTTTCGTCTGTTACGTAATTTTCTGTGATTAAGTCGTCCGTGATGAGTGTCAAGACCGCCATATCTTTTTATCTTAGTTCCACTTGTTCAGATGGGACTTCAACAGTTAATCTATACGGTTTTATTCTTGAAGTCTAAGATTCGAAGACAGTTTCATTTTTTAGCAGTCATATTTATATGTAAGCAAGGAAAACTCAATAAAATTGTAGATGTACATGTATACTCATAAAGATTTTATTTAAACTAAAAGACGATTTTCAATTCGCCAGATTTTACTACAACTTGTGGAATCGCCATGTTATCTCACTTCTGAGTTTTGCGTTATTGCGATCAATAAGATCTCTTGAAACTCTGCAAACCCTAATTAGAATTCTGTTGTCAAAGGGATGATAGTCATATCGAAACAGATGTCCGTTTAAGATCACAGATCTTCGTAAAAAAAATTATACGTCAGTCGGATCTGTCAAATGCATCCGAGTGATCTGAAGCCCCGTGTTTCTGACTAACTTAAAAAAGGATGCATGTGGCAGCTATTTTAAGTATTTTTGCGTCTTTTTAATTTTCTTCAGCTTTCCTCTCCAGCGCGTTTGATCTTCTTGAATAACCCTGAAGTTAAAATTCCCAAATGTTTTGTAACACCCACAGAGAGTCCTCGAGCGACTGCTATATCACTGTGCAGCATAGATAAAGAGATTTCAGAGCTTTATTGAATTTCTTGTTACATGTTTACTGCTTATATACATGTACTTGTATAAACATATTTATTTCTTTAGTTTTAAAGGAATTAGTGCACTTTTGAATCCAAACAGATCCACGTACGTCACTGTAGCCTAATTGACCCTAAAGTGATAGTATCTGAAGATTGATTGTATATTGTTTAACGTCCCTCTCGAGAGTTTTTGACTCATATGGAGACGCCACCACTTGCCTGTGGAGAGCTACAAATTTTATCCTATACTCGGCACTTAGGGCCATTGAGCAGTGATGGATCTTTTACGTGCCAGCACCTACTGCCACAGAGGACTCGGTTTATACGAAGGACCGGTCTCCACGTCCCACAGTGGAAATGAACCCGTGACGTAAGGATCAACTCTTTACTCTGCGACTCTACAGCTGACGCTCTAGCCACTGCGCCAAGCGGGCGACGGTATCTGAAGAAATGGTGCTCTGACGATGCGAAGCAATAGTGATGCTATCGAAAGAGCATCGTTTCATCATCATGCCATCTCGATTCGTCGTGGCTTTATCCACATCGCATTATTGCTTGATCGTCATCTTTGACATTATCAAGACTCTTTCCATTGTTTGATCAACAATTGTTACTGTACCTCCACCAATTGTGTCGTGATTTGAACAAAACATGAATCTCAACTTCCTGAGGATGCTTCTTTATAAATGTGGCTAATCACGATTTTGCTGTTCCTGGGAAAAGTGTTCTGTTTACTTCTATGTAAATCTCCCATTGGGTTTCTCCTTACCCCTAGGGTCAAGATTTGATAAAAAATTTGATCGCCCGTCAAAGCCTCTTCCTACCAACGACTTTGACTTTGAAATGCAACGTAACGTTACTACAACGTCATGTGACGTCACAGCCGAAACTTTCCAAATTGCTCGAGCAGTTTGCTTTCCAAACGCAAGAAAGTCTGATCATGTGACCAACTGCATGTCATTGAAAATTGAATTTCAATGTTATTAGCATTGTTATATAAGGAAAAACATTATAAAATGTAAATATTATGACGATGACAATGATGTGATTGCAGGTTCTTGCAATGAAGATGATGCGATAACGATTAGGCGGCTATATGATGCCAAATCATGACCCTCGTTGGTAGGAAGAGGCTTTGACGGGCGATCAAATTTTTTATCAAATCGTGACCCTGGGGGTAAGGAGAAGCCCAATGGGAGATTTACATAGAAGTAAACAGAACACTTTTCCCAGGAACAGCAAAATCGTGATTAGCCACATTTATAAAGAAGCATCCTCAGGAAGTTGAGATTCATGTTTTGTTCAAATCACGACACAATTGGTGGAGGTACAGTAAACATGAAAAGCTACATTTCTTTGTAACATGAATGAAACCGTGAAATATAAATATAAGAAATAAAATATCATTTTTAGAGTTTCACTGGAGTATGACATGAAGTCGGTACGTGATCAAATCTACTATAACGCCCTTGACTATAACGCCCCATGGGCGTTATAGTAGATTTGATCACGTACCGACTTCATTCGGGCGTTAAAGTAGATTTGATCACGTACCGACTTCATGTCATAACCAAATGAATCTCTAAAAATGATATCTTATTTCTTAATTACTTCATCGTGTCCTTATTTTGGAGTTAAATAGTGAAGGTTGTAACCCGATGCCATGTATTTCAAAACAAATTTATTTGAAATAAAAACAAGGAATGTTCAACTTATTAAAAAGATTTCACAACATCTAGAAAAATACATCAAAGAATTTGTTAATGTGTTGATTCTTACATATCAATGAGAACTATACGCGTTTTATTACTACAAAAGCTTTCAAATATAGAGGAGAATGTGTTTGCTATTTTATGGTTAATAAATGGTACCTTCACCATTTGTAAAAATAGTATATAGACAAAGCACGTTAACATAAACTTACTAAATCTTATTAAAATCCTCTCATCACTTTCTCTTTAATCTTCTGTCATATTTCATTATGAACAGAAGACATTTTCATATGTTATTGTTAAGATCTTATGCTGACAGACTTTTCTCATATGGTCTAAGGATGATTTTGTCGAAACAGGAAATCTCAGTAAAACTGTTGGTGAGAAGGGGAAATCTTATAAGATTGTCGTTCATTTGTCTCCACTGAGAAGAAAACAAAGAGTCCCCTTTGCAGCCCGTGTATCTGTTAGTGCGTGTATATATACAATGAAAGATAATAAGGTACGTGAAACATAACGCTCACCAGGGAGCCACCTTAATGTGCCTCGACAATAACTAGGTAGATAATAAAACAGTCGTATTGTTCTGTCGCACAGATCTCTCTTCATTCTACTTATTACAAACTGTTACATTTAAGCTAAGCATGAAAGTCCACTGTGGGAAAACACAGCAGAAATAAGCAGTATAAACAACTGAGGATTTTTTATTGCCAGCACCTACTACGACATGGGACTTCGGTTTAATCGGTCTCATCCGATTTTGGACCTGTCTCCACGTCCCACGGTAGGATCAATCCCCTACTCCACGACTCTTCATTTATCTACCCAAAGAGTTAAAAGGCTACCATAAATATGAAGGCTCAAGCAAAAAAATCAATCAAATGACGATAAAATTTACCTGCAGCTCCAGGTACTTCGAAACTTAATTGAACTAAATCAGTGTTTATGTTTATGGCTGATAATCATACAGGGCTGGGAAAGGAATCCTTATTTACTGCATTTGAGGTTATAATATGATTTCTCAGCCTATGAACTCATTTTTGTCCTCGGGGAAATTATAAACACAATTGAAAGAAATGAGTGAAAAGGCGCTGATGCGTGTTCCCTAGTGATTTGACTGCAACCAAGCTGACAAATATAAATAAAGAACTTTCAAATTGTAAGTAGGTCAGTGGGTTTTCTTATTTGCAATAAGTATTGACAATACCATAACTGCTTTAGATATTCTTTGTAAATGAAGATGGACTAGGCAGTGTAGAAGCTACAAAGCACTGCAATCTTTTTCCAGTCAGAGAAAAGGAATTTAAAAATCCCGAATTGACTCGAGTATATGTTGGCATAACTATACGAAATAACCCTATCGAAAAATAACATACAAACCTAGTGAAGTTACCTTCGATGTATAAAAGTATAACAATCGTTAGTCTGTGGCGCAATAAATCACATTTTTAAGTCGACAAATTATTTTATCTGGGTAGATTAAAAATCACGATACAAAACACATTTTCCGTTTCCTGTTATGCGCAGTGCATTATGATCAATTTCAACAATGCTTTAAAATTATGAGAAATTAACTTGAGCTTTCGAGCAGGGATTATTATGTTCCCCAAACGAAGTTGGGGAACATATTGTTTTTACTCTGTTTCTTATTATTATTATTATGTTCCCCAAACGAAGTTGGGGAACATATTTATTATTATTAAGGTCTTCCGTCTTCAGCGGAAGACCTTATTGTTTTTCTTAGGTTTCTTTTCCACTATTTTTATTATTGTTTTTTTTTCTTACCGATTTTGTGCGCGCGATTTCTCAAGAACGGCTCGATCGATTTTCATGAAACTTTCAGGTCTGATAGAACATAAAAAAATCTAGATATATATTTTTTTATTTTGATGACGTCACTTCCGGTTCGGAGTTTTCTGCGATTTAGTGATTTTTAGAGGGTCACTTTGTCCGGAAGTTTTCTCAAAAAGCACTTAACACAGAAGCTTGATATTTTCAGTGATGCTAGAGCAACTTTTGGAGAAGTGCACTAAGTATATCACAACTACCGGAAGTACGAAGCGCCGACGCTCGCTATGGCCCGAAAATAGTCCTATCAAGAATTTCAAAATTTTAAGCACCTATTCAACGATAACTTTTTACCTAGAAATATTTTGTTAAAGCATGTAGAACAAAAAAGGTGTAGAATTTCAAGATCTTTTTAATGACATCTCGAAAAAAGGGCTGGCCTCTTAAATTAGGGGCCTGTAGGGGCTGAGCGTTTTTCCTTTCTACCTCAAAAAGTATTGAGAATTTGTGATACGTCAAAGAAGCAAAGTTGTTTAAAATGTCAAGCTGAATCTATTGAAGTCTTCAAAATACGTCCGGCGTCGTCACTTCCGGTCAAACTGGAAGTAGTCGGAAAACGCGTATTTTTGCCGTTCTTGACAATTTTTTTGGTAACATATGTCTCTGGGAGCATTAAAATTAATTTTCCGTCCGTCGTCGTCACTTCCGGTCAAACCGGAAGTAACAGAAAATTGCTTATTTTTGCATTCATTACCATGGCTTAAGAGGATTCGGACCATTTTTGGGCGTTATGTCTCATTTTTGTTAAAAATGACACCTACTTCCGGTCAAACAGGACGGAAGACCTACTCGTTGCTTTGCAACGAGCTCGGCTCTAGTTCTTATTATTTTTCTTCTTCCTGGGAAAATCTTATCCACGAGTGATCTTGTAAACAAGACATCTGACTTAGGTGAAACCTTTTTAGGGTTAGTAGGCATGTTATGTAGAGTTGCCGAACGAAGGTCATTTTGCGCGCACGTACTTGCAAGAGCGCGCACGTGCAGCACTTGAAATGACCAATATAATGGATATTGCCTTAACTTTTCTATTTTTTGATGAAAAGTCTTAAAACTCATAATGTAAGGATATATTAGTAGTATAGACAAGATGACATGGTCAGAATAGCAAGATCTCACGCGCATGCACGTGCGCTTCGCTCTGATTGGCTGAAACTAAAGTCTCAATATCTTTCTTGTTTTAAGTCATAATCCTTTGAAATTTTGAACTTAGTCACACATTATGAAGATCTACAGCATGATATATAAGACTTTTCATGAAATCACGTACATGCACGTGTGCTGGAAAGAGCGCGCACGTGCAACATGTGAAATAACCAATATAATTGATGAAGCCGTAACATTTCTATTTCTTGATGAATTTTTTTGAAACTCATAATGTAAGGATACATTAGTAATATAAACAAGACGGCATGGTCAAAATAGCAAGATCTCACGCGCATGCACGTGCGCTTCGCTCTGATTGGATGAAACTAAAGTCTCAATATCTTTCTTGTTTTTTGTCATAATCCTTTGAAATTTTGAACATAGTCCTACATTATGAAGATCTACAGCATGATATATCAAAATTTTCATGAAAGCATGCGCATGTGCACGTGCTGCAATCTGGTTGGCTGAAACTTTAAATGGCTATATCTCCTTTGTTTTTTGACGAAATGCTTTGAAATTTAAAACATAGAAATGCATTAGGATATCTTACAATATGATATAGAAAAAAATTCATGAAATCACGCACATGCACGTGTGCTGCACTCTGATTGGCTGAAACTTAATGGCTATAACTCCCTTGTTTTTCAACCAAACAGGATGGGATTTAAAACATAGATAGATATAAGGACTCCTGCAAGAACGTATGGCCATCATGGACATGCACGCACGCACGCAAATGGAACAAGTGGAATTAAAATGCTAAAATTTGAATGAAATTGATACACTTCTGAGTAAACGTTGTTAAAGTCTCAAATGCATAGAGTTTGTCTTATTTAATGAAACTTATAGGGAATATGGCAACAAAATGGAGTTGGGGAGCGTTTGGGGAACATCTGTAATGGTTCCCGTTACAATTAGCACTAGTTATTATTATTTTTCTTCTTCCTGGGAAAATTTTGTCCACGAGTGATCTTGTAAACTACACATCCGACTAAGGTAAAATGTTTTTAGGGTCAGTAGACATGTTATGTAGATTTGCCGAACGAGGGTCATTTTGCGCGCACGTGCTTGCAAGAGCATGCACGTGCAACACGTGAAATGACAAATATAATATATATTGCCGTAACTTTTCTATTTTTTGATGAAATGTTTTGAAACTCATAATGTAAGGATATATTATTAGTTTAGACAAGATGGCATGGTCAGAATAGCAAGATCGCACGCACATGCACGTGCGCTTCGCTCTGATTGGCTGAAACTAAAGTCTCAATATCTTTCTTGTTTCTTGTCATAAACTTTTGAAATTTTGAACATCCTTTATTATGAAGATCTAGAGCATGATATATAAAAATTTTCATGAAAGTATGCGCATGCGCGCGTGCTGCAATCTGATTGGCTGAAACTTTAAATGGCTATTTCTCCCTTGTTTTTTTGACGAAATGCTTTGAAATTTAAAATATAGTCATGCATTAGGATATTCTATATGTTTAGAAAAAAAATCATAAAATCACGCGCATGCGCGTGTGCTGCAATCTGATTGGCTGAAACTTTAAATGGATATATCTCCTTTGTTTTTTGACGAAATGTTTGGAATTTTGAAATATAGTCATTCATTAAGATATCCTTTAATACGATAAAGATGAAATTCATGAAATCACGCGCATGCATGTGTACTGCAATCTGATTGGCTGAAACTTCAAATGGCTATAATTCCCTTGTTTTTCAACTAAACAGGATGGGATTAAGAACATAGATAAATATAAGGGACTCCTACAAGAACGTGTAGTCATCATGCACGTGCTTGCACGTGGGTGCACGTGAAATGAGTTAAATTAAAAATACTCTTTAGTGATTGCAATTTTTAATACTTTTGGTTTAAATGCTCTGATATTAATATATATATATATATATATATATATATATATATATATATATATATATATATATATATATATATATATATATATATATATATATTGTAGACAAGATAATATGGTCGGTCCGCACATGAAAACGCGTGCAATGCTTAAATTTAAATATATTTTGTATTCTTTTGGGGAGACCTTGATTAAATCTAAATTCCATAAAGTATTTCTTATTTAATAGATATTACAGGGAGTATGGCACCAAAAGGGAGTTGGGGAGCGTTTGGGGAACATCTGTAACGGTCCCCGTTACAATTAGCACTAGTTTTGATTGATCTCGGTAAAATTCCTCGTGTTTTTTTCGATTGCAATCACTACACATATTGAATGCTTAGAAAACTATATTTCCACACCTTTTGTTTTCCCTGAATATCAAAATTATCAACTTCATCTTAAAGTAAATGCATTAACACTGTAACCTATAAAGGTAATTGTAGGGGTAATTGGAACAGGTTAATATTCATCGAATACAAGACACAGAAATTCTCGTTTTCTTGAAGTTCAATTTACTGAGAGCCCATCACTTCCGATAGTTGCATTAAAAACGGGGGGGAAAAACCATCAATTTTAATTCCAATTGACAGATTTTTTTAAAATAACCAATTGAAACAGAAGAATGAATGTATATGAAGAGGAAAGCACCGGAACAAGACATTAATGTCTCTAAATACTACTCTTGGTGTTGGGGAGTTTTAGCAGTTGTCTTAGGTTTAAAACTCAATCAATGAATAACAAGTTTCGATAGAGCTTACTTTTTTTTTTGCTTATAATTTATAGCAATTTAAATTGGTCCACATTAACCGTAAGAAAGTCAACTTTCTAAACATAAAATGGATATAACAGCTCTAGTCTTGTAAAATATCTTCAATATTTTTCTAAAGCGATTAAGAGCAGCCTCCTATAAGATGAAATTGAATAGATTTCCTAGAATTAGTCGAGGGAGTAGGATTTAGGCAGATCTGATGCGAATTCGCACTTTAACATGCATAATAAATGAGTTAATAACGCAACAAATAAAATCGGTTTTTGAGAAATCCAATTAATTCCTCAACAAGGCATACAAAAATTCAATCAATAACAATAAACTTTTATCTAAAAAATCGCATATGAAATTATTTATTTCATCTGAAAAAGGAAAAGGATTTTGATAATTTCACATAAATCAGTTTCCTCTTATAATAGCTTGTAGGGGCTTGTTAAATTTTTCAGCAATGCAATATAAAATTTATGATGGTAAATGTAAAATATTTAATTATAGATGTTATTTATATATATCCCCTGGACCACGAGGAAAGACAACGAATGAATAAAGTGGTCCTTACTTTGATAACTATAATAGCACGACGGCATGTGATTGAGCTTCAAAAATCCTGATGGATAAAGAACTGATCACACCTCTGATGTTTCGGAGGTCCGTGTTTGCTCTGCTCCTATTTTGTATTGTTTACTGGACTTTTTAGCTTGAATACTGTTTGTTTTCTCCATATGTTTCATGGTAAAGTACAAAGTTTGACAGAATCTTCGTAGATAGAACGATATCGTATGCACTCTAAGACAGAGTCCTAATTAATATGCGATGCAGTCATGTGAACTATTTAAGAGAGGGCCCAATAATATAGTCTCTGTTTATTGCATATATCCTGTATAAAGTGCTGAGTTTAACTTCGGGCTATATTCCATTTTCTTACGGTTTCCCGCCAGTAATGCTTTTCTAACTCCAAGAAGCCTTTTCCTCGAAGAAAGCCGTTATGATTTACGACCTTTTAAAGCTTAAATATAATAGGAGACTAATTTTGAAATGTCAGTGTCGTTTATAACAAATTTGGAGCATAAGATTCTACAGACTAATTGACGCGTGGAACGCACTCCGTCAAAAACATCAATTTGACCATTAATCACAGTGCATTCATTGACTTGCAACACGAAAGACGATTATATTTACAAAACCAGATTACGACATGGGGAGACATCATAAGGATTCTTAGCTTATCGAGTAGGTTACGAGTTCTTTGAAATTGAATGGTGAATATTGTTGTTGGAAAAAATATTCAAAGGTCAAAGAAATAAATGAAATGGGCATACTTTGTTTAGCTTTTAACTATTTCATTTATTTTGTTTATTTATTAATATATCGATAGTAGTATGAAATTACTCACATGATATCATTAAGCTGCTTGAGTTTCTGGTTTTTGGAGACTAGGTCTTCCAACAATCTGTCGAAATTCCTATGAGTACTAATTGCGCCCCGTTATTAGTAAACCTATTTTTTTATTCATATGAAACAGAATCGATCTATAACTACATTCACGAGAAGAAAACACTTGCTGTGGTCTTCAAATCGACATTTATGCAGATTATATCGACAACGTATTATAAATTAACAATACTAGCACTTACTTCCATTCATATGGCAACACGATACATCCCTGCCTAGCAGTGCTAGTAAGTTTGAAATATAGAGACCACAGAGTCTGACACATCTGTTTCATATTTTGATACTTTACTGGGAAAAAACGTTAACGATAACCTAACAACAAAGATTTAATATAATCGTGATGACTTCAACTTTTCAATCGTAAATTTCCCTTACTTTTGCAGCAATTATACACCCCCTGCGTTTAGTTTTCATATCTCTCAGTTGATTCGATACGTAAAAGTATGTTTTTCGTATAAACAATTTCTAAAACGAGGTAAGTTATAAAAAAAACAAGATAACGACACATGATATAGTATCAAAAGTCTCCGTTTAAAGTGTTCAAAGTTTTATGGTCAACAATGACCTTGGTCAGCAAATAAAATCTATGCTGATGCACATTTTACATACAAATTGTTATCCCTCATTATTAATTGTTTTCTTTTCAAGTGTCTATTTGTATTAACAGGAAAGAATGTCCACGAAGCGTGCTTTTATAATACCGGTATTTTCCCCTATGATATTTTCATGAATATAAACTATAAAAAGTCTAATGATTTATTATGGAAGATTGTCTGTATATTGTTATATATACTAGTATACAAAGAAAATAAATTTTAAAACTTTTTTCGAGTAAACTGTCTTTTGCGTTGGTATTTTATCAGAAAATAAAGCATCCCAAAGCTAAGATGGGGAAAACAACAATCGTAAGAATGTGTTTTTCACAAATTTATCTCACACGGCTTTCGTTCATAAAGTCCAATAAAACCCTTAAAAATCTTGGAAAGCAGTAATATCTCTTTTTTGAGTAGAAACAATTGATTGAAGAAAACTTATAAAACCAAAAACGCCAATAATTTGTGAGGACTCTGTTTATAGTGTTAGGTTTTACGATTCGAAGCCAACAAGAGTTCATATTACTTGGCAAAAAGGTGCCGAAAGATCCATAAAAACTCACAAGGGTAAAAATAAAGTACAGAAGATACAGAAATAACGATTACAGACAAAATTTGTTGTATAATAGTAAATCGACACTTAAGTATCGTTTTTAAAACACCTATATAGTATCGGGTAGACAATATGTTAACAACTCTTCAGAGTATACGAAAGATGAAAATCTTTTGATGGTGTTTTTTTTTTTTTACTTATTTCATGATTAATGATAAACTATGTTGTGCTGAAAGTGCCTTACTTTAATTTCATAATTAGATAGCAAAAAAAGGAACTACAAGAAACACAGATGATATGCTATACATTCACATGAAATATGTGGAAATATCGAACTGTTACGAACAGTATTCAAGATCAATTAAAAGTCCATCAAACATTACGAAATAGGAGCGGAGCAAACACGGACCTCCAAAACATCAGAGGTGGGATCAGGTGCCACGAAGGAGTGAGCATCCCCTGTCGAATGTTTGTATATAGACAGTTGATTGCAACAGCAACCTAAGAAGTTTTATCTGTGCTGCTGCTTGTCAAGTTACCTTTGGTAAGCAATTTGTTCTTTTATACTCCTACACTTTATTATCTGACTTAGATATATAAATATGCAATCAACATGCATTTCAATTTTTAAAGAACTGAAAGAAATGAAAAGAACTCTTTTAAAATTAGAACGAAAGGAGTAAAAATCCCTTTGAATAGAGTACATGTAGGTAAGATTTTTAAACAATAATTTCATGTTCTGTTGAAAACTCATTTGGAAAAATGCATATACTTTTCACGCTTCAAATTCCATAATCACAGAAGTACTAGTTTCATGGCAAGAAAGCATAAAGAGTGCCTTTCATGGTTAAGAAATTATACTTTCTACGGAAATTTTATATCAACAAATTTGACCCTGTGGGTCCTTATACACTTTACAACCATCCATACCGCATCACACAAATATATCAAACAAGTCAATATATTTTGTTATTAAGTAAAAAATGTCGCCTACGTTTCCTCTTAGGTCTTAGATTTGACGAGAATTTGCATTCTTTATCAAAGGCAGATGAGCCCAATGTTGACTCGAAGCTATGAAAGAGTGTAGGAAGGAAATTTAATGTTGTTAAACATGAAATACTGATGCATTTAATTTTATAATAGGTTATCAATCAGTTTTCGTAACCTTACATGTAAATATTTATCTGAATTTTTAATTAGTTTATAAAACGACTAAAGCATTCATGACACATCCGCATTGCCAAGTATGCAATCGTTCATTTTTTCCGATCAAACTTGGGCCAGAGATTTGGTCAGGTGGCATGTAGGAGTAAATATCCCCTGCCGACTCGTCACGCCCTCTGTGAGTCTTTTGACAGAATCGGCACATATGAAAGCAGTAAAACCTTGTAAGGTTAACTTTTATAGCAGGCACCTGTCGACTTCCATTTTGTTCATTCCAGCCAATTGAAGTAATACGTTTAATTTTTCCATTTAAACCTGGCATGTTCCTAATGAAAGTGAAGTATATTTTCAAAGTAGTAAAAGTAAATTAATCTTAAAAGTTTTTGTCTTTATTACTTTAAGGATTTATGGTTGGATAGGATCTTATCCAAAACTTAGCTTTTTTAAATCCCCGAGCTTTAGCGAAGGGCTAATAACAACCAAAGAGTGGAATAACAAAAATGCTATCCAACGTAGCAAAAATCATGGGAAATCACACAACCTTGACATTGTGAGGAAGGAGAGATTCTTTTTATCGCGTTTTATAAATTACTATCGTTTTATTTTATGGGATATCTTTTACAAAGTACGATCGTAGTGATTTTCTATAAATACACCTGATAAGGTATCGTTCCAAGTAACCTGTTAATGATGTTTCCTAAATTAGTCCATGGTTTATTCCTCTGAGGAAGGACTAACACGAGGCGATATCAGCAGACGAGTCAGACGACACCTTACTGACAGAACGTGGAGCCGGA
The DNA here is from genome assembly GCF_032062105.1 of Saccostrea cuccullata. Lineage (NCBI taxonomy): Eukaryota > Metazoa > Mollusca > Bivalvia > Ostreida > Ostreidae > Saccostrea > Saccostrea cuccullata. The sequence goes on along the minus strand of NW_026926219.1, from coordinate 208,607 downwards.
AATCTGTCCATCTCCATAGAAACGGCTCAATTACCGCAATGTGAGGAAAATAATGTGTTGATTGGCTGAAAACGGATACTGATAGCAGGAAAATGGAGACCGTCATTTCGTGATATTTGTTATGTCCATTACTGCTCATTTCATCTAAATGAATTTTAACAACCGATTAAGTTAATTTTCTGTGTTTACTGTGAATGAATTGACAGATGTTGCATAGGTTTCAAAACTATTCGTATATTTTTACTTCAAAAATATTTGATTACAATCACAAATATTTTCGACTTAATGCTTATCAATTATTTATAACAAAGATTTATTAAGCATAAGCGATAAATGAAACATCCACAATGGCTAACAGGCATTTTGTTTTGTTAATAATTAATTCCTAAATGACTTACATTTTTTAAAATCAAAGTGATCAAATACAACTGTGAGGTTGAACATAAATAGTAATTCTGACATCAAAAACAAACAAACAAAAATGAAAAATAAAGAAATCCTGCAGTTTGTCACAGTGGTGCAGATTAAATGTAACATATGAAAAGGCCATTAGTAAGAGTATTTATTCCATTAATAAATATTTTTATTCTAATGAGTCATAAAATCACCCAAGGACTCCCGCCTCCTATTTTTGTAGCATTGTTTTATAATATACATTAATATTTCACACTTATGTCAGATGATGATTTCATTTCATGAATTGATTATAGCAATAAACTGTGCACTGGTATAAAGTACATACAGCATTTTTCAACTGCAAAAATGAATAGGTACCCCCAGGCCAACGTTAAAAAAATACCAAAATCATAAAAGACAGCGCCATCCAGGAAACACTATTAAGAGATGAATTATTCAACATTTGTCCAAGTACATTACTGCCTCCAAACCAGTTAAAACTTTCAGAGACAATTTTTCCTTTATGCAGATAAGCATGAGTTGAGAAGTAGTTAAAGAAAGGACAACAGTCTTGTACCTGAAGTTATTATCTGTTAAGTATCTTCAAATAATTTTTATTCCAACCTGAAGTTATTATCTGTTAAGTATCTTCAAATAATTTTTATTCCAATCATGGGACTAGATTGGAGCGAGTCGGGCTTATTCTGGCCTCAGTCTCCATTTCAACAGGAAAACTTGTTACTTTCATTATAAGCATTAAACCCCCTCCCCCTTCTCCACCCCAACCAGCCCATAAACCCTGGGACGTTGTGCTGAAAGTTGACCAATTCAACACACAGTTCACATATTCCAGTGGTCGGTCAACACTCAACACCGATATAAAATCACGATAACTTCTGAACTGGGAGGAGGATACACAGTCCAATAATGGCCTCTCTATCTACATGTAGACAAGAGGTTCATTGATTGGTCTGTCTGATCTCTTCAAGTGATTTGTCTGTCTTCATCGAACATGACAGTTCTCCAAAAGTTATGTAACAGTTCTTATTTACTCCAGCAATGTTTACGTTATATTCAACAACGTTTAGTTCTGAAAAATCCTAAATGATTAAAATCACTTTTTCAATGGATGAAGAGTTAAATTTATGAAATTAGTTATGAAGCTTTTGATTTTAGTTTTCAGAAAAAATGTTCTCATCTATCTATTTATTTTTTTCCCGTCAAAACAATAAAGTCCTCTGGATTAATAGAATCCACGAGAGACGACGGGCACCTGTTGCAGGGTAATATTTCAGATGTTGGGAGATATAACAAACAAAGTGTGACTATTTACCCTTACCTATGTCGAACAAGTAGCGATCGATTATCTTCATAATGCGGCTCCCTATCGCACAGATATAATTCATCTCTCTCGTCCGGTGTTTGTCTCGAACAAAGGGTGTGGTCTCTACGACGCTGGCAGGAGCCTCACTAGAGGACGAGTCCTCCATACAGACGACTTTTCCCGCCAAAAATATAGAAGGTTTGACCTCTAACCCGGAAGATTTAACAAGTCTACCGACAGAAAAACAAATAATTCACAAACACATGATAAAGATTATAACATTCACCACAATAAGGTTGTATAATGACGTTTTCTACGATTCCAAGGAAAATTCTCCACATTAGCGCGGGAAATCTCACGTCGTCTGAATCCGTCGCCGAGCTTCTCACATTACTAAATGGATTCTTTAATGCATACACATAATTATCCTAGGTAAAATTTGTACATAAAAAGCTGAGATATCCGATAGAATTAGCGTGGTTCAACCTGTTGCTCAAATTGACACATTCTCCATCGCAAAGGACTAAAACACACTTCTTGGAACGAGATTACGTGGAGGCACTGATAAGTGGTGACAGACCTTTCGTTTAAAACTCTCCAGGAAAATGGTTCCCTCGAGGTTTGTCATGACACCATATCTGCAACGCTATCGGCGAACTGCAGCTGACTTCATTTTAAGAGACATTCAATCTTGACTGCGACATGACATGAATACCCAAAAAATCAGCTTTCCTACCTTTAATGAAGGCTAGTCTTTGCGCTTTTAAATACCAATCAATTAGAATTATTTTTACCTCCGAGTATCTGATTGACACAGTAGAGGTACTTAGGACGCTGACAAATGGCAGCTCACTCCCACTGAAAATACCTTAAGGTTTTTTCGTCGTCTCATTTTTTCTAAGAATCGCGAAGTGGATGCTTTTCCAATTTTCTGTAATATTCTTCACGTATTACGCTTTCACGATATTTCCAGAATTATATGCTGCATTATTTTGAAATATCTGTTTAAATCGTTAATCAAGGAGGAGGAGGAGGAGAGATCCGCGTCTTATGTAAAGATCCGCTGGCTGGTAATTATCTAACTGTTGGGCGATTTTTCACTCCCCGTGTATCGGCTCTACAGTGTCTGGCTCATTGTCTCAGAACAGATGACAAAAATATATGCAGTCCTGTGACGGTGTAACTGCATCACGCACGCCGACGTTACAGCATTTTGATTTTTTTTTCAAAAGTTGTATCCTGGAAGCGTCCAGGAGGTGTGTCCCCCCTTAATGTCCTAAAGTTATGTGTGACTGTCGCCAGAGGTCTCAGTATTGAGCGACAGTCCAGGGAATCAGGAGTCTTTATCTGCTGTTAGTTATTTCTTTGTTAGTTATGATTAATTAGATGTTTTTCAATAATCAATAGTAGTTCAGTTCCATTGAGCACACCTGTAGGCATATGCACTGGACAACACGTTCGTTTTTAACAGATTAGCAGTAAAAAAATAAAACCAAAATCTAATAACAAATTACTGCATTGCAGCTAAAGTGCATGTTTAGTTCCCTAGCAAAACCTAATTGAAGTGTTTCGTGATTTTACGCCGTTTATGTAACGTGTTGTTGTGGAAGAGATCGATTTTCAGACTTTTCATAGAAAAAACTGGTTAAGTGACCCAAGGCGTGCCCGACTCCCGGCTCTTAACTGATCTTCTGGCGAAAAACATTTGCTAATATGGTTAAATAATTTACTTTTGGTAAAAGACCTTGGTTCACACGAGGTGCATCTGATAAAGCGTTATACTGTCATTGTTAGGATTTGAAAATTGAACCCAATGAATTCTAAGTATTGAATCAATGGAAGTTTAATTACTGAGAATGGAAAAAAAATCACCTAATTCTTTTTGAGTACATTTAAGCTCACCTGAGCCGAACGCTAACATGAGCTCTTCTTATCAAAATTTGTCCGTTGAATTTCATCGCCGTCATTGTTGTTGTCGTTAACATCTTATCTTTCATCTTATTCTCCAGGAACTCTAGACCAGTTTTAGCACAGTGCATCATTAGGTGGAGGGGAAACGAATTTATTCAAATGGAGGGCCTCATCTTTATATTAAAATGAGATAATTTTTCAATGGAAACATAAAACCTTCTCAAGAATAAATGTTTCTTTTAAAAAATGAAGCATATATTAGTGCCAGAAAATATCTATTAAGATGGTAATTAAAATTTTAAAGTTGGATATACCAAACTTTCCTTTTACTTTCCTTTTGTCTTTTCTAACTTTTTAGTCTGAAATTATGACTTTTTCGTTGGATTTTCCAACTTTAATTCTGGCTCCTCCAACTATTCAAAAGTTGGTACACATGTAATTACAAGCTTAATGCTGGTAATTCAAAGTTAAAAGTTAGATTTTCCAACTTCAATCTTGGCTCTTTTAACTTTGAAACTTCCTAAGTTCAATGTTGGTAATTTACGTTTTAAGTTGGTTTCTTAAACACTTAAACGTGTTTTATAAGCGATTGCTACTGTGTCATTTTCTAAATATATTATGTTTTTGCCCTTTCCCGACCGACTGGCTAAAATGACCAGACTCAAAACTTTGTTTTAACCTTCAGGAATCGATATCATTTTTCTCTTTGTTTCCTGACCTTCTCATCCCATCAACGTGTATGTTGAAATTTTCTGATAAAAACAATTTCCCACGTACCTACCAGCCCCTTATTTTTTCTGAGTCGGGAGAGAACAGACATTATCTTAAAGATTGCCTTATAGGTACAGAAGAAAAATGACAGAGTCGAAGGACATCTTCTCTCAGTACTGATGGTGTTTAGTTCCATCTTTCATACAAAAAGTTAATTTTATTCCTATCAAGGATAGGCCTTATAAAATAGTGTTTTGCAAGAATGGATGCCGAATAAGGAAATTATTTTCAAGAGAATAGACATTGTTTATTATACGCGTTCTTCCTTGCGTGACATTTGTTTTATGATAAAACATGCTGCAAAAGCTAGAATGCCTTCGGAATATGGCTATACCAAATCACAAGCTTTGGCTGATAGGAAACCCTACAATTTACATTTAGATCCTCGATGATTCTAGCAAAAAGGAAGTTGGACCCATCCATCATGCCAAGCCAGATCACAAGTTGAAGTTTAAAGAACCGTTTTTATAGGAATTACAGCAATAATGTCTGCTACCTAGGAACACGTCAAAAACTCTGCCCATCATCAACAAAGAAACTTGAGATCATCGATCTTATTTTGCTGGAGGAAATGGTCGCACTTGATTCGTTCAAAGGGGGTAATATCTCTAAGATAGGTAATCCTGAAAATTAAAATACGATGCCATCTCAGGCAATAACAACAACATCAAAAGAAACCGAACCTAGGTAACTGTTTTCAGCGAGAAGAGCTTTAATACTGACAATACGTGTTTCTTCTTAAAAACTTAATGAGGTTCATGTTAACCAGAGGTCCTCATTAATTTCGAATCTCTTTTGACCCTTTTCTCGCTAAAATAGCCACGCGAGATCACTTCTCATATATGTCAAGCAAAAAATGGTATAGTGAACACTTCTCTTCGATATAAGTATTGACAGTAAAAATCAGTTTTCTTGACATTTCCTTTTTAAAATTACTTGAAAATGTCAGGAACAAGAAAATTGATTGCACGAAGCTAATCTTATAGTTCGTATACGTCCTGCAATTATTCAATTACACCTCAATAGAACTTTTTTTATTTAATGAAGAATATGTATAGCATTCGCTCAGCGTTTGGGGGATTCATTGAGAAATGGGACAATGTTAAGGATGAAGAGCAACTGTCAAACTCTAACGTCCACTGATACAAAAGTAGGTACCTCTGAAAATACCAGAGGTGGGATCAGGTGCCATTTAGGAGAAAGCTTTATATGGCTGGTGTCACATGCACGCCTTGTACTCTTTGTCTAGATTGGGAAATCGGGAAAGTTCATAAGTTCATAGACAAGTTAAAGAATTTTATAATAACCAAAGAGTAATGGCGTTTTGAAAAAAAAAATGAAATTTAGTTTCTTTCTAACTAAATCCATGGCAAAGTCGCATAAAAATTACCGTATTTTAAGCTTGTCAGACGTCAGAGAATTCAAAACCAGAAGTCTCTGTCGAGACTGTAGCTCTACTGGTTTGTACTTATAACAAAGGATGAGAAAAGAAGCCATTGCCATCAGAAAAGGTGAAGAAGGAGTAGCGTTTTAAAGTTTTAAAGGGAATTTCACAGACATCTCTTAGTTTTAGTAACAATGGCAACACTGTTTATCAAATCAAAAACCGATGTAATATTTTATGTATCTTAATGTAGTCTACTTGTGTGCCAAGTAATATTGAAATCAGACCAAAACTCTAGGAGTAGCGTTTTAAAGGAGTTTCACAGAAAATTCTATTTTTAGTAACCATGGCAACACTCTTTATCGAAATAAAAAAAAATTTGCACTATTTTATGTATCTTAGTGTAGTCTACTTGTGTGCCAAGTAATATTGAAATCAGATCAAAACTGTAGGAACAGTAGCATTCTAAAGAAATTTCACAAAAAATTCTATTTTTAGTAACCATGGCAACACCGTTCATCGAAATCAAAACCGATGCACTATTTTATGTATCTTAGTGTAGTCTACTTGTGTGCCAAGTAATATTGAAATCAAACCAAAACTGTAGAAGGAGTAGTGTTTTAAAGGAATTTCACAGAAAATTCTATTTTTAGTAACCATGGCAACACCGTTCATCTAAATCAAAAACCGATGCACTATTTTAAGTATCTTAGTGTAGATTACTTGTGTGCCAAGTAACATTGAAATCAGATCAAAACTGTAGGAACAGTAGCATTCTAAAGAAATTTCACAGAAAAATCTATTTTTAGTAACCATGGCAACACTGTTCATCGAATTCAAAAACCGATGCACTGTTTTATGTATCTTAGTGCAGTCTACTTGTGTGCGAAGTTATACTGAAATCAGATCAAAACTGTAGAAGGAGTAGCATTCTAAAGAAATTTCACAGAAAATTCTATTTTTAGTAACCATGGCAACACTGTTCATCGAATTCAAAATCGATGCACTATTTTATGTATCTTATTGTAGTCTACTTGTGTGCCAAGTTATATTAAAATCAGACCAAAACTGTAGGAGGAGTAGCGTTTTGAAAAATTGTTTACAGACAGACGGACGGACGACGGGCACCTTACTATCGCATAAGCTCTTCTGGTCTCTGACCAGTAGAGCTAAAAATTAATCAAGGAAACATGTAATATAAACGAACTTTATATGTTTTTTTTATAAATAAGGCAAAATACGTGAATGGAAAGCTTATATCATTGTGAAAAAAAAATATCAGCACCATGGCAACACTGTCATTGAAAATTGATTAATTAAAAAAATTAATTCCTTGGAATATATCTTAATGTAGTTTAAATAGAAAAATGAAACGAAGCGAAGAAGGTGCATCTTGTTGTTTTCTGAGAGATAGGTGTACTATTGACAACTTACCACAGCTTAAGTTTATTGTTATGGGCGGAAGGGGCCAAAAACTGCGATGGGCAATGAAAAGGGAAACTGATATACAGTACGCATCTGTATCAGCCACTGAAAATTTTAATTAAGCTTGTTCTCTGAAACTTTATCCTCTATTTAATCCGATTAAAAAGTATATATTGCTTTATTTATATTGATCATGCAAGTAAAATCAACGAGAGAAAACCCTATTCAAAGGATAATTAAGGCATTTCTTCTTCCTAAAATAATGCCTTGGCATTTTGAATTGTTAAATTGATATACGGATTCACAACAAACCTTCTTTTAATTATAAACTGAAATTATGAATAAGGTATATTCTCTTCATATCATCAAAATATATCAGTTGAAAATTTAAAACAGTATATCATTTAGCAGCATCGACCTTCAAATAAAAATGCATGCAAATCTTTTTCAAAACAACATCCGGAACCGACATGTCAAATCTCAATACACTGACATTTAACTTTCGATTTTCTGAAATTGAAATGATTTTCTCTTTAATAAACAAAATTCAAATCAATTAAAAATTGTAATTCTATGAAGATGACGGAGTTACTATTAAAGACAGCCCTATTAAATACTTATTCACTCCTAGTTTAAAACATTGTCAGCAAATACAATTTATCATTGAATCAAATGTTGAAGAACGTTTTTCATACTAATTGTAAGTCCATTATTTATACAATGTATATTGACGACGGATTTTTCCGTTATTTCCCCATCATGACAAGGAACACACAGCGGGTGTGACCGGTGGGCAGGGAATACTCACTCCTCCATGGCACCTGATCCCACCTCTAATGTTTTGGAGGTCTGTGTTTGCTCTGCTCCTATTTTGTATTGTTTTATGGACTTTTGATCTTAAATACTGTTCGTTATCTCCATGTTTCATTAAGGTGCCCTGGGGAATATGTTTTTGCAGGATTTACAAAAACTTTCGGTCACGACGAGTTCGACATAATGATGCGTATGTCATTTCACGAGCCCCGTCTGTCTGTAATAGCTAGGCTATAGAAGTAACTGAAGATCAAAGGCTTCTCTGTCTCGGTATAACAAACAATCTAAGTCATCTGTTTAGGACCCAGACGGATTAAAATCACAAAAAGCCTTTTTTCATTAGTTTTAATATTTCTTTAATATAGACCTACTTTTATAAGATCTTCTACTGGGTGCACATTTCAGGCTTTTTACTCGGTTTAGCATGTTATGTAGATTTTTTTTAGTATGCCTTTGAGGCTCTTGGCGGGAACTATCAATCAAAAATGTTTAAAATTCAACATTAAAAAAAAAGAAAATCATTGTCACCTTGGAGTTAACATTTTTCGTAAACATCAATTTTCTAAGGAAATAAGTTGGGAAAATCTCATTTTTTAAATCCATTTAAATGACGCTTAGTACAAACCATTTATCAGTTGCAAGGATAACTCCAATAAGACACCTAAAGGCAAAAGCGACAAATCTACATGTCAAAAATTGTGGAATTTTTTTTTCAATGTGTATAAAAATATCAGTTCTATGAAATAGAATAAAATAGAATATTTTTTACATTGACTTATTGGTTTAAAGGCTCATTGATTTCGATTAGTCATTTATTTGTATGCAACTTCGTTTGGCATGGAAATCAATATCATCGACTACAACTAGAGTACTGCAAATACCTTCTTTTCTTTATCAAAATAAAAAGTGGGTAGTAATCGGATTTAAAAGTTTCAGGCAAATTATATTTAACAAAGGAATTTATTTTGCAAGTTTTAATAGCTGATGAGTTCTACCTTAATTATAAACTTTGAACTCGTAACTGAAATTTAATTTACTTGTCATTGGTTATTTGCAAAATAACTTTGTTCGAAAACACTTTGATTAAATTGTAAACACAAGTATTTCGAAGTTAATGTTACAAAGATGGTTGTGTTTCTTATTGAAAATATCTATGTAGTTTTTTTTTTTTTGAGATCAAGTTTTCCATGTTTAATCTGTTGGAATTACCTTGTGGTACCAATTGCGACCTGTTGAAGCAAAATATATTTTTTTAAATAGTAAAGGACGTTTTATCAACAAACAATATTCATTCTCATTACTACGTTGTTTTGATTTATCCTTCCAAACTTGAAATTAAAGATACTACAGAGTATGACGCTTGTGCTGATTTTTACAAGAAAAAACAATAATGGTAATCAAACAGCAAAACCTAGTGATAAACCAGATGTCAGACTTCAATTTTTCTACCGTCAACTTCACTGAAGTATTAAGCAATACGCCATTATTTCCCGCATATTGAGTTAGTCTACCAGTTGATTTGATACGCAAATTTATGCTTACGTACTGATTTTAAAACGTGAAAACTTTGAAAATAAACTTCATGAAAAAAGAGGATGTGGAATATGTCAGGAGGCGATGTGTTTCTGTCATTCAATTTTGATATTTCGCGCTCATTGCATTTCATCAGTGCATTGGCCAATCAAAATGTATTTTACAAAAAATGCTTATGCTTTTTTTTACCCCGTGGCACGGCGGTGGTGGCGCAGTGAGCGATTCATCTAGAGTCGCGACATAAGCATTTGATCCTTAGGTCGAGGGTTCGAATCCCACTGAGGGGCGTAGAACTGGTCCTCCGGAAATCGATATCCCGCGTCGCAATTAGTTCTAGCTCGAAAAAGACTTTGTCTCAATATTGGAGAAAATTCTTGAACGGGAAGTTATGCAATGAAACAGCATTTAGTACAGGTATAGAACCAGAGGTAGCTGTTTATTTATAGATTATCTTCTGTAAAACACTTCTTTTACTACATATGGTTTGATGATGATACAAGATCTAAGACACGCTGCTTCCTGTGAGAAATAGTGCGTATTTTAAACAAAGTTTTACTTTTTGAATCAAAAATATATTCCAGAGAGTGCACCATTAGTAATGCAATAGAATTTGAAAGAAAACTTGTCAAAATTTTTATTCTTCGTTATCTTTTCAATATCGAATATCTTTGAAGAGCTATATTAACTTAGATGATGTCAATTAAAACTCAATATTTACCGTACATCTTTACATTTTTCAAAGTAATATCTAACATCACATGCAGATTGTTTAACATATTGACAAAACAATATTTTAAACAAATTTTCACAGATGTTGCACAACTAGCATATTTTTAAAAGAAATGGTGTGATATTGACATTTTTATACGTCTCTATAATGTTTATCTCAATTTCATAATTTATGCTTCCAGAATCCACTATAACCCTGCTTTTTTGTCCTATTCATGTATTTCTAGATGGATATTCGATCATACATTACTATAAGACAGTAGTTTTTGTAATCGCAAAAAGGTCCATTCTAGCTTGTATTCCACTATACATGTATTTCAAGTTGAAGTCACATCTTGCATTTCTTCTTACAAATACACATTGACTATTGCTTTTTTTTTATTTACCAAAAACAAAGTCCTCCAATATGTTCAACTTCACCCTTCAACTATAGTCCCGCTGGAAATTTCACTACTGGTAAAGTAAACATATATTTCAAGTTAATCATATCTTGCATTTCTTGTTATAAATACACATTGGCTTTTATTTACCACAAAAGTACTAAAATATAGTCCCGCTGGAAATTTCATTACTGGTAAAGTAAACATAATTAATAATGAGATTCTTAAAAGTCTAAAATTTATAGAGAACTTTCACAGGCGACATAATTTCATGAATACTGTGAATTATGTGGAAGCTTCTTGTATGCGATGAGAGAAACATTAAAGAAAACCTTGACACTGTCAGTATGGATAGATCTTGAAATCTCGCATTACATGTCACCAATTGAAAGTCAATATGATAACTATCTATCCTTCGCTCTGTCGTCAATGATTTATAAATGAAAAAAGAATTAGATTACATGATCAGTATGCTCTGTTCCCAGCTGAAAAGCAGAACAGCATTATCTTTGTTTTACAACTCATTATTTTAAATGTACAGACGCCCCGTTTTTTTAAATTAAATATTTTGTTACAAAGAATTACATTCGTTATTAATGAAATTGTAATGGCGAATTGAAATTGTTAAAAATTATTTGAATTAGTTATAACAAAATAAAAAACAAATATTATTACAGAAAAAATCGTTGCAATACGTTTTAAAATTTGTTATTGCAATCATGACCAAGAGCACACGGCGGGTTGACCGGTCGGCAGGGGATGCTCACTCCTCCAAGGCACCTGATCCCACCTCTGATGTTTTGCAGCTAGGTCCGTATTTGCTCTGCTCCTATTTTTTATTGTGTCATGTATATTTTTTTATTTTGAATGCCTGTCCGTCATATGTTTTAATTTAACAAGTTCTTAAAAAAAAAAATTATAACATTTAGCGATAAGTTGATGTACAAGTATAAGCGATGCTTACATTTCTGATTGACAATGTCCATGCAGTTTTTTGGAGATAAGGTCTTCCAACAATCTGTCGGAATATCCATGGGTACAAATTAAGCCCCGTATATAGTATTCATAACAACAATTTTTGTATTCATAGAAAAAGATTTTGTTTTGCATTCAACTTGCCTTTCTGAGCTGCAAGTGAATATAGGCGTTGATATTATATCAGTCTTTATTTGCCTTTTTTGCATGTGTTACGTTTTTCTTTATTTGCCCTTCTGTATGATAGCCTATACTTTCAGTCTCCCATAATTATAGTATAGGAGGTATCATATGTTTATCTTTTAGATGCTATGGTTTTCGAAGCCTGCAACAAAGTAATAAGTAAGATTTTCTGTCATCTTGCTAGAAGGTGTTATTTTTTGCAAAGCTGCTCGGCGATATCAATTCCTTCAGCGTGTAAGATGGTATAATTTTTAACTGTCTACAAAATGTTATAATTATCTATATATCTACTGTAGACATATTTTTATTAGCCTGTTTGGAGATTTGTTTTTCTCCCTCACATGTTAATGCAAGGAAATCAATTTGCAAACATTTGAAAAATGTTTTTCTTCATTTAATTTTATAAATATGGATAGTGTGTAGGAAACATACCAAATTGTAAGACCAGTTGGTTCTGATACGATATAGGGGAAAACCATAATTAATGTGCTACGAGAAAATGCCAGATACTTAGACCGGAAAAGCATGATTTCCAGATTCTTAGGCCGGAAGAGCAAGGTTTCTCTCTGTAGTCGAATGAAAAGTTTGAATTCGCACGAGAGAGAATACTTGTTTCCTCAAAGTAAAGACCTGGATTTCACTGTGTATAATTGAGATGTCACGTATAGTGATCTATTCATTAGAGAGCCCATTCCCTCGCTATGAAGTCGGCATATTAATCAGTAAATTGTCGCGTAGAATGAGTTGGATTTCCGGTTCTCTATGTATCACGTGACTCTGACAATGTTCCTCAGGTAATAAAACAAGGTAGTACAATTAAGACATAGTGACCAATCAATATCACTTAGCCCTTCTTAAGGTTACAGACCAAAGTTCGCTACCTTTGGAATAATGGTTACAAAAAGTGAGTCGTTATCTACGACATGACAATCACAAAAACCCTTTACATGTACCTATATATTCCTTTAAATCAAAACTCGAAAATATACAACATATAAAAAAAAATGTAAGTGAAAAGTCCGGCCAACTTTACCCAACAGCAATCGCACACTGTTTTATCGGACATAGAGAAAAGTAATATGTCAGTTTCAACATTAGGTACCTAGATGGCATTTTTCTCTCCCGAAAACTGAAGTACTGATGAACAAAAATGTTTGTTCACTGAAGTATATACAAAGAATGTTTTCGATGTATTTATCCTGTCCTTAAAATTGAGAGAGAAAAAAATCTTAAATTGCTTACAAATGAATGATGTGTTTGTGTTTGTATGTTAGATTTCAATTTATTTAAAAAAAAAACAAAAACTAAAAGCAAATTAATTTAAGTTCAGAAAAATTACTTCAGAAATTACTGCAGTTAAGAGGGTTCTTAACATAAGTTTTAGACGTTTTTACTCTTTTTATAAATCTTCCTACAAAGTGACAGTTATAATGCATTTACTGTATAAAACTTGAATTTGCAAAAAGATGATTTTATTTTTAGCTTCTTTTTTTGTTTGTTTTATTTCTCGGTCGAACTGTTCTTTTTTTTTTTGTTACGTATTTTATTTACACTTTACGATACATATACTACGTTTTTAACATTTTTTAAAATAAGATTCCATAGTCAGGTTTCACTGATTGGTGCATTAAATACAGTTATTTCAGACCAGGACTCAGGGACTGTCAGTATTGATTGCGTGCACTGTTGGATGCTACGCGTGTATAAAGAGAGATAACCCCACGTTTGCGATGAGCAGCTGTCCACATTATAAAAGGACCTTGGTATTTACTCGCAGGTGAAGGAGTTGTCGCGATCCATAAATAATGTATTACAATAACCATGTGAATGTTTTTACCAGAATGAAAGGCATAAAGATAAGGAGCAGTTTTCAAGCTCAAAATGCCATTTAAATGATACAAACCAGGAGCAGACTTGGGATCAGGTGCCATGGAGGAGTGAGCATCTCCTGTGGACCGGTTCCAAACGACGTGTGCCCCGTGTCATGGTACTCGTTCTCGGCACGTGATTCAACCTCTGGAATTTCCTGGGGTGTATGTTGATGCCTTCATCACGGATTGTTTAGGATTTGTTGAGATCGATCATCGATTTCTGTTCGTTATCTTTACGTTGACAGGTCATTGTATAGAATATAAGTACAACTCGCGAAATGACTTCATACGAGTTTTTATCAACTTGTCTGTCAGTAGCTTATTTCGTTTTAGAAATTGTTAGTACCGTATATACTCGCCTATAAGTTTTTGTTTAACTTTTGTCTTCTTTCAGTAGCTTATCTCATAGTTTTGAACCAGTTTAGAAAAAGCCAATTTATAAGCGAGTATATAGTTTACTTACTGCATACTCTTGCACATCGAATTAACTAGGACATAAACCCCATCTGCTACATCATTATGGAAAGTTGATGATAGAAAAATTCCAGTGATTAGGTTAATTATATGAAGCTATTTTGTTAGGTTACCATTAAAGTCTTTTTCTAGTAAAACATCTATACACGAAATAGGTGTGTCAGACTCTGTACGGTATATTTTAACTTGAAAAGTGGGAGTATATACTGTGTTTTCGTCCGTCCGTCTGTTACATATTAATGGTAAATTTAATGAAACTTTGTTAATTCTTTATTACATATTGCCATTGTGCACCTCTATTTTACTTTTTTATTCGAGCTATTTCAGAAGGCAAAACATGGACATTGCTTATATGTTTACCTATGAATTTACAAATATATTTGATATACCATTCACTACATTATCGTAAAACATATATAGAACACATTTTACATTAAAACATTGACTCAGTACCTCTAGTTTAACTAAGTTTACTGTGTTATCGCGTCGATCAAAGCCAATAGTCATATATCAAGAGAGAAGAACTTTTTCTTCTCCTGTAATATGTTTTACGAACTTGGGGCGAGGCGATAAAACACTAAAAATTGATAATAAAAAAATATTTACCTGTGACGTCAACATGTAAACTTGTCAAACTGGGTGTAAAAAAAACAAGCTCGCTTTTTGAAAGTTTCATCATGGAATTTAATAGTGCTTGGCTTTGAGATTAAAGTATATTTTGATAAATTTGTTACTAACATAACCTCATCTCTTTAGATTAGATTTGATCTGACTACAAATATTTTAAAATAATTTTTCACCTCACTAAAAGCTAAATTTTGGCGTGTTTAATTCTTTATAGATATTAATTATTAAACCGTAATTATAATTGCTCATACATAATTTATATTTTTAACATTCACCCGAGTATAGTTTGTTGCTTTTTTTTTTACCAATACATCTAATAAATTAAATATATTGATTTATGATTTAAACAGTGCATCTAGCAGTGAATGTAAATTAACATGCGACACAAGTCAAGTATCAGGTAGATTAAACAGTCTCCACAAAATAAACACAGCTTAATTATTAAGCATAAAATAAGCGGGAAAAATTTAAAGCTTATCAAATATATTAAGGCTTAGTTTCACTTTAACATTTCCTTTGTCAGGGATAAGCCTTTTATCAATACTAATTAAATTGGTATTTCTCACAGATTATCGGGAAATACGTATAGCTCGTCGTTTGTGCTCATAGAAGTCGGCGATTATTGATAACATCATTACCATAAGTTAATACAGAAATAATGTGCGATGTTATCGATAAATCCATAACCCCCATCACTCCGTATGACAATACCTGTATCGACCTCCGTAATGTTATTACAACATAGAGTCGCTCATTCGGTGCATGGTGTCCAAAAGTTTATGTTTGCCACCAACAAATGTTATTAAATTTCGTAGATTTCTATCATCCGTATTGATTACACTCATTTACTGGGGGCAATAAACCGGGATTGAGATCTTATAACGAATTTATAGAATTAAATGGCGATAAAGGTAAACAAATGGTCCTACTACACCTGTAGCAGCAGTTAAGGTAAACATACCTACTTCACAGGTAGCGGGGGCATATGTGACAGTCTCCTTTAGATTTTTAACGTCTCACTCAACGAAGCACTTAAGCTAAGGAAGGTTTTAATGAGGCATGGTAGAGCATTCAAGTTGGTTACCATTTATCAGTTAACGAAGTATCGAAAGCTTTTAACAAAGGTAATGAAGCAGACATTATTAAAATACCCATCAAAGCGTAATCTTAGAAAAAGTACATTCTCCCTAGACTCTTTTAAAATGCTTGTGAATGTTGTCCATAACAATATGACGAACAGGTGAAAATACCCCACCAGACACAAACTGGGACTTACCTTTGGAACAAAACAGGAGAAGGATCCAGTTTATTAAGCAGCATTTGTAGCGGTACGTATTAATAAACCTTTGAAGGAACGAGATCTTCTTCTCTTCCTTGGGTACGTCACCATCCAGAAGTTTCATCTGTTCATTTTTACAGTTTGCAAGCCCGTTTCCAGCCATCTCAGACAAGACACACAAAATAAAACGTGGTCAGAAAGCTGTCGTAATAAATGCATCAAACATTGTCCCCGCCGAGGTTTTTGATATTATTTTCCTAAATCTCTTGGTAGGTTTTAATTTCTGAGAGATGATTACAAATTCCGTATTTTGCTCGTTTAAAGGCCAGTGATACTTGCCTTTGTGTACTCCTGTACACCATTAGGCGGTTTATGGCATCATATTCAAATCGATCTCGGCATCTAAATATATTTTCCTCTTTTTAAACTTCAGTGACAACAAATCTTGACTTTGTGATTATCTGTTCTCTCTTTAATCACCATTACGATTCAGTCGCCAGTAACCTTCCAATGGGTGACCAATCCGACACCGAGTCTTAAATATTGATGGTCCTAGATCCCATTACTTGAATTGTTATAGAATCTTCCACCACAGACAATCCGGAACAGAGGGATAGAAGGACCTCTAACTCGCCTTGTTTCCTCAGACTCCGAATCCCTGTCAAGATGTTGCAGCGATTAAGACCACATGTCATCAAACCAAATGTAAACCCGGCAATACCTGCTTACTGTTAGCTTACGACAGAAGCGTTGACTGATATTTATAAAAGTCTCCTTTGAGGATTCATTTTGTCTGTTTGCTTGTCTGGAACTACTACAAGTATGCGACAGAGACGCAAATTGATGCGCAGTGCATACATACTCGGTTGTTGATTTCCCTTAAGTAAAGGTCATTTGAAGCGAATCGAACTTCTCCTCATTATAGGCTAGACAACACGTTCATACTAATATGAATTTTCTAAAATTATAAACTGCAATATTAATATATGGAATATTATCTTTTCAGTCTAAGGAACTGTAAATTTAATAGTTAATTCTGTGATTCCGTGTATCAAAAGTAAATTACTTGTGTTTACCAAAAGTGAAGGATCTAGAATGTTAAGTGATCTTGGGGTTTTTGTATCTGATAAATGTATGTAAATTATGTGCTCACAAACAAGACATTTATTCTGTTGGGAAATCACAATCCATCAAACAAGTTTGCCATGCAGTAGCAATGTTGAGGTATTAAAAATGTTTCGTAGTCCGTATATAAACATTCAAATATCTTTATTTGTTAATACTTGATTACTAGTATTTAAGAACAAACGCAAAAACGCTAAATCAGGCGAAGACCTTTTTCATTGTTTCCAAATATACAAGTTTTCTCTAGAAACAGTGCAAGCATTGATCGTTATACCATAATCAACGCTTAGCAGAAGTTGAAGAAATCTACAAGTATCCAATAACTAATCTATTCCAATTCAATGTCACGGGATTTGACCAAAATTGCATTGTTATCACTACCCCACGAATATTACCATTCGTAAGCAGCGACAACTTCCTGTTTTTATATACATATCAAGGAGTGTAGATAGTGAAACTGTCGGATAAATCCGGATTTTTATAGTTTGTTTTATGAGTTCTTTTCACACTAATGGATGTGTATTTAGTTGATCTCTCCATCTTTTACATGCATAATGTACAAGCAATTTAGTCTTATCCATACTTTATATGTCTGGGGAAACTAACCTAGAAACGTCCACTCAACATTCATGAAATCTTTATTTATAAGGCTTTTAATTTTTTCAATCAATACAACAATTATTGACATTTTGTATGTCATCCCCGTTTTATTTTTAAGAATATTTTTTTTGTTTTAATAATTTCTTATCCAAAGATTATAAAAAACATTTTTTGTTTTACCTGATTCCTAATCTACTGAAAAAGCCTTTAGAAGCACATTCAAGATCACTTTTGATTTGTAAAGATACTAAAAATACAGCAACAAAAAGACCGTTGGAGTGTCACACTTAGAACCACTTCCACCTTAGTTAGGACTTTCGGTAAGGCGTGGCATTCTCGGCGCTACATGTTTACCGCCTGTCAAATGGCGAATAGATTCTCATTGGTTAAGAAATTAATAACATCAGGAACTTTAAATTGTTGTTGTCAACGATGAGACGACTTAAGCTCCACCTCTTTGCAGGACGAAACAATGTAATTGGTAATTCGATACACTAATTGGCATTTACCCGAATTTCTATCCCATGTAAATTTCAACAGTGAAGGAAAGCTGCGTAAGTTTCATAAGCTAATTATGAAACGTCGAGAATGCCACGCCTTACTGAAAGTCCAAACTAAGCTGGAAATGGTCCTAGTACATTTCTCTGAACATAATCATTATCCTTGAATTATCAGTAAGGTGAGGCACCTCATCCCATTTTGATTCTAAAGAGCTGTCCTTGCGAAGTATAATGTTGTGACGACCTCCTAATTAATAACCCATAAAAGGAATTTAGAAATCTCAGATACAGTAGCATTTTTTCGTCCTTCATCACACTTAATATATTTACTTACTGTATATACTTATACTTGCGTTTGGTAGTTAAGCCGCGGGAACGCGGTACCATTTTTAATAACCCTTTGCAAATGCTTGAATATTGTTTGCACAATTCGTAGAACTGTGTTAATGTTTGATTACAAAAATATTGTTCTCATCTAATTACCCCTTTAATAAATCTAAACAATATTATCATGATTATTGGTTTTATATCTGCCTTAGGACAAAAGCTCGGGTAAAATGGAATAAACTCTAAATATGGGAATCTGCGCAGAAATTTGATAATTTTTCGCATTCTTTGTTTAAAGTGGGTTTTTTTTATATTAGTGTTCACATTGTACTAAATTTTTGTATATAATATTAATTTCTTTTGAAGTGGTTATAATTAAGGTTTTTAAATGGGCGGGGGTTTTTGTCACAGAAAAAAAGGACCAACGCAATTGGGCAGGTCAATCTTTAAATTCAAGTGCAGAATTTGAATAAGGCTTTTCAATGGATCAGAATAATCTTTTGAAGCCAAAGATTTGACGTACATTACAGAATTAGAATATGTAATACTTGTCAAGTATATTATTTCTTTTCATGCCGATGTTTCGTTTCATTCGAGACATTTCTCGAGTCATACATGTATATGCAACCCATTTGTTTCAGGTTGCCCTGTACATAATGACCCTCTTTCTTATTTTAAGCGTTTTCTGAAGGTAAATTACGAAGTACTCACCAATATTAATGACTATCATTTATTATTTATATCTGGTCGGGATAACCTCTATAAACTTAATAAAGTGCACAGAGATGAGAACCCTCTATAAATAACAACAGTTGATGACATTGATTTAACCTAACTGTTACATAATCTCTGTAAAGCCTAGGATCACGCGTGTATATGATTGATCAAAAGGCTTTCCACTTATGGGCTTATACAAAATGGTAATATTTCTTCACTGACATGTAAGATAATGGGGCTGTCTGCTTTTTAAGGTTCTTCTATATATTTCACTCAGCGCTATGATTTCACCTGCTCTCGTATCTAGGGTGAGCACAACTTTTTGAATGGTTGTTGTTTAACGTCCCTCTCAAGAATTTTTCACTGATGTGGAGACGCCACCACTTGCCGGTAGAGAGCTGCAAATTTTGCATTTATGGCCATTGAGCAGTGAGGATTTTTTTTTTTTTTTTTTTGAGAGAGAAATTTATTTTAACTTTCACACAAATTAAACAAATATGGCCATATACAAGAAGGTTTATAATAAAGCAAAAACAAAAAAAAAAATAATAAAAACTAGTGTGAAAGTTTGTGGAAAGAGAGGGGGGGAGAGAAAGGGGGAAAGAACGAGAAAGTGAGCGAGAGAAAGATAAGAGGGCACACACTTTATTGAACAGGTAACTGTAAGAAAATTTTACAGTTTTTCTTCATCATACTTTTTTAACAAATGAAATTTTTCAACAATTTTTTTAAGGTTTAATTTTATAGACCTCAAAAACATATTGTTTTATAATTCTTTTTCATCCAAAGGACCAGACTCCACGTTCAGCAGTTAGATTTGAACCCGCGACGTAAGGATCAACTCCGTACTTCGCTATCGACCCTAGAGCAGAGACGTTCTTACCACTGCGCCAAGCAAAGGACTTAAACCAAAGTAAATCATACCTCTATATAGTGAAGCTGCACAAGGTATTCACTTTGGTCCCAGACAAAAGGCGATCTTTACAAGGTCACAATCTTTTATTACTGTTAAACTGTTTATAAATATTGAGACAAAGTCATATTCATCAAGTCAAGGTCAAATATCAAGGTATTTAAGGGTTTTTTAGCCTGGTCAACAGTTTTGCTGCAAGGGAAAAACTTCAGATTTACTGTGATACAGCATATTCTAGAAGAGGTGTAGATCAGATATTTTCATAAGTCTATAACATCAAAAACCTTTTCTAAATGTTGTACAACCATTCCTTACGATAAATTAAAAACGAAGCATTTTGATATGTAATGGTGTTGGCCGCCAATATCCACGGCTCAAATCCTGATATAATATCATAGACAACTGCTTCTACTCGGAAATTTTCACGTCTGATGATTGGTCTTCAACAAAATTAATTCGTTACCTACACTTAATGGAAAATATACAAAAATTTTAAAAATATATACACATGTATATTTTACAGCTGGAATTGGGCTCTAAAATATATATGTTTAGCAAGAATTAAGGGGACAGTATCATATACAGATATGAGTCGTACAAAGGTCTTTCAATACTTTGGACTCTTCCACAGCAGTGGATAAAAACAAATAAATTCAAACTACGTTGTGCATGTCTTTAAAATATCAGTTATTTGCAACACCCGTTGAACGAATGTAAAGAATAGATAAAGTCTTTGCATATTAATTAAAATTCATGCAGAAAGTTCAGTACCTTTCAGAAGTAAATATTCTTACATTGCATTTTAAGGGTTTGACTACCCTGTTGTTATTATAAATATTCAAATTCAATAAAGCGGGTCCGGGAGGGGACCAAAAACACAGAAAACTACGAATTCTTTGAAAGTAAGAGAGAACAAATCTTCGTCTTCTTCTTTGACCCGAGATGAACAGATAGCAGACGTAGGATAAAGAGAGGAGAGGACAGATTGAAATAAATGTGTGTCGCGATACTGTAAGCGTAATCTTAGCTTCATGTAATTAATCTAATAATAATTGAAACGAATCAAATAATGTCGCTTTGTTGTTGGCTAGAGATAAGACTGGTTTGAGAGTTATGCCTCTTTATCCAATGTTCGGTACTGTCGTATTGATCTGTTTGGCTGCTGCTACTAGTATTCATCGCTCCCCTCGGGCTCATAAACGACAGTAATCTTTACAGATGATTCTGTAATTCTCTGCATTTTTTTCATTTAGTGTTGAAAAAAATAATACCAGACTCAATCAAAAGAAGTTAGCGGCGGTTCTGAGTCTTCCGGGACACGTTTTAGCTTCATTCAAAGCCTTAGTTTTTTTTTCTCTGACAAGTTACATGTGCATGTTTTCGTTCAGCTGGGAGCATTCAGGAAATTTAACAATCGCATTCAGCTGCTCCTTCCTTGGGCAGCCCTACTTGTATTGTCCTATTTGTTACGTTTTTTCTTCATATCAGTTAATATATGATAATAAATACTAACGCAAATCAATTCTTTTAAAAGTTGTGATAATAACTCACTTAATTAATACATTGAATTCGCAATAACTCTCAATTTATATTCAGTTTCTGTTGTACCACGTTTCCTGTAGGACACTGTGTGGAAGGGCTATATATACATGTAATATGCATTGCCTTCATTGAACCACGGATAATTTTATTTCATTGACAAGTCTATAGAGCCTCGCACTACAGCACGGACGAAGACGTTCTATACTCTCTGTGTTCTATACTGTTTGCATGCTAAGACGATTGGCATGTATGATTGATAGACGACTCGGACCTGTCAATCGCTAGGCCTTTAACCCAGTATAACTTCCGTGGGTTCATCACATAAGATGCCGTCCATTCTTCAAATTGTTTACTTTGAAGCTACGTTATTGTTTTTTCATTATCTGAAAACTCACCACAGCAAAATAACCTCACTAGAAGACACCAAGTCAGAAGTCCCTCAAATAACAAAAATAGAAACACTCTGAATATAATAAGCTTCTGTCTGCGGGTAAGACTCCACTGTCAAGGACGTGCTTATTTATACACCCTGACAACAAATTAAATACTTAATCTAGTGACGGCCAAAATCACATCTATACACTTTAGGTCACTAGATAACGATATCAAGATGAAGTTCCTAATTAAAGGTGTTACATGTATTAATATTTGCTTTGATAAGTGTTAAGGGTATGAAACATATGAAGGAAACGAACAGTATTCCAGATCAAAAGTCTATTAAACAAATACAAAATAGAAGCAGAGCAATCACGGACCTCTAAAACATCCGAGGTGAGATCAGATGAAAACTGTGATATTTTAGAAATAAATTCTGCTAAATATGAATACAAATAGAGTTCTGCTAGTAACAACGGGGCACAATTTGTACCCATGCAAATTCCAACAGATTGCTGGAGGACTTGATCTCCAAAAACCATTTAGATATTGTCAATCAAAAATGTCTCCTTCACTGTTAAAATAACCCCGGTAGGCCCAGGATTATAGTGAGAAGTAAAGATATATACTGGAACTTTTACCGGTACTTTTTAAAGACTCTTATGTAGCTTAGGAATACAGATTATCTATATGGTATTTTAAAAGTATTTTGATTGTTGGAAATATTAGAAATATTTAAAACTGACAATTGACTTTAAAAATCACTCTTAGGGAGCTAAAGGTATAAGTTGGAACACGTACCATTGTAGAATGAAATATATGGAAAGAACGAACAGTGTTCAAGTTCAAAAATCCATAAAACAATATGAAATAGGAGCAGAGCAAACACGGACCTCCGAAACATCAAAGGTAGGATCAGGTACCATGGAGGAGTGAGCATCCCATGCTGACAGGTCAAACCCAACGTGTGCTCCTTGTCATGATCGACAATTCAGTGTATATATACATTAATGACCTAATGAAAAAACGTCAGTCAGCATTTGACTCAATGAGAAATTGAATTTGCTTACAAGGTCATTGTATCGACCATAGAACGTACGAAATGATGACTTCAAACGAGACTGCTTATTTTCTTGTTTCATCAATTTGTTTGTCAATAATTTACTTCGTTTTAGAAAATGAAATTTAGATTATAGATTTCAATTTAAAATTAAATTAAAATTTAAATTTAAAATTAAATTAATATTTAAATTTAGAAATAAATCTCAATTCCTCTAAAATACACTGAAAATAATGAGCCTTCCGACAAAGACAGTGTTAATACCTGCTTTATCAGCTGGGACCAGTACAAAGTGATATTTTTATCTATATATACTATTAATTAAAACCATGAGAATCAGTTTCATCGAAAGAAAAATCGAGAACGATGTGTTTAAGTAAAAACAAAATATAGATTGATAACTAGTAGCTTCTTGATTAAGCAAAAAGTTTATCTAAAGAAGACACAGGGCTGTTTATCATTGATGTTTCTTATATATAAAAAATATCATGAGGTTTGAGTTACTGGTTAATTGTTTCTAGTGCTATTTTAGAGCCATAAACGTGTATTTATTACTGAATTGTCATCTTTTTCTACAATAAAAAAGGTAACAAAAGTTCGCAGGGTTCATAAATTGGTTAGAAGAAACCCATTTCGAGAATCTAGTTGTTACACAAGACAATTCTAACTATTCTTTAAACAAATTAACTTAAACGTGTCGCCAATTGACGTTTTAATTTGAAATTGTAAATGTTAATATGATTTTGCCTCGATAATGTGTAAGGTTTCCAATGATAAAAAAAATAGCGTGTTAAAGTAATAAAACGAAAGTTAACAGACTTTTGTGTTAATGAGTTGTAACGTCCTCAGCGGTAAATGTTTTATATAAGTCTCGTCTATGGAATTACCCTTTCCAGTGTCAGACAGAGTTTAAATTTTAATATTACAAAGATCTTGGTTTTAATTTGCTTTATCAAATCAGGATGAAATCATAGAAAAGAAAAAAACTGCAATTTTACTTTAAACATTTACGGTAAATAAGCTCTATGTATCGTAGATAAAAACACCAGAAAATACCATTTTAAATTAGAAAAAAATATTAAGAAAAACCCCATCAACAATTTCCCCTAAAAGTTCTTCACACAATCGGATGGATATCTGGAACTTATACTATTTTATAAAATTAAAGTTTATTTGTTGATTAACGTCCTCGGGATTACTCATATGGAGAAGCCACCACTTGCGGTTGGAGAGTTGCAAAATTTGATCTATTCACGACACTAAGGACCATTGAGATTTATATCTTTTTCGTGCCAACGCCTACCGCGACACTGGATCTCGAATTATATAGTCTCTTTCGAAGGATCAGCTAGTTTTCACGTCCTGCTTTGGGGTTCGAGCCTCGACTTGAGGATCAACCCCTTACTCCGCAACTGTTACAACTAGTTGTGGCACGAGGGCGTATAAAATCTACATTTAGAATGAAATTTACGGAGGTAACGAAAAGTATTCAAGCTCAATAATCCATAAAACTACCCCGGGGTATAAATATTTTGGAGCAGAGCAAACGCGGACCTTCAAACATCAAAGGTGGGATCAGGTGCCATGAAGGAATGAGCATCCCCAGCCGACCGCTTTCACCGCCATGTTTTCCTTGTCATGATTGGAAAAAATCCGTCGCAGATTTAGTGTTTAAATTAATGACCTAACAACTAGTATGAAAAATGTTAGTCAGGATATGATTTAATGGTAGATTGTATTTGCTGACATGTTCATAGTATCGACCATAGGACTCAAGAAATGATGACTTTAAACGAGACAGCTGATTTTCTTGTTTCACCAACTTGTTTATCAATAACTTGCCTCGTTTTAGAAACTGTTCATACGTACTTAGATCGTGCTTTTGCGTATGGAATCAATTGAGAGATATAAACCCCGTAAGCAGGTGAAGGTATATTGCTGCATGCATACATGAATAAGGAAATTGACGACTGAAGACTTCACGTTTAACACAGAGCTTGATTAATAAATTACCACTAACGTTTTTTGTGACACGATAGCGGTGTTTTTCTTTGAAGTTGACTGTTCTGTATTAGCAATACAGAACGGGACTGTGGTGGGCGGAGCTACTTTCTGTTCTGTACTAGCCCTGTATACAGTAGGCCTATTGAATTTACCAACTATTCTGCATCTAAAATACAGCACGGTCTAAAAATAAATCTGATTCAATTTAGCAAAAGCACGTACAAATAGTATTATAAAATGCTGATGTTTTCCTATTATAAATTTTGGAGAAATACCCGGTACTTTCTTGAGAATGTAAAATGTCAAAATTTCTCAATCAATTTTTAAGTACCAGTCCACATAAAAATCAGACAAAGGGTGATATATGAGGGTTCTCAGAATTTGATGATTTTTCACTCATAGACTTACTTTGAAGTATGAACAATGTATGTAAAATGAAAAATGGTTTGAGTCATGGTAACCATGGAAACCCGGCCAAAGAAATTTCCTTAGCAACCGGCGGATTTTTCAGTGTTGAAGGACAAAAAATCACCTATCTTTGAGGCTTAAAATAAGTCGCAAATACCATGAGAATTATTCTTACTTATGGGTGTAATAAAGATACACATTTATTGTGTTCTAATAATGTAATAAAAAATATTTAGGTCCTAAGTCAGTTCTGTGGTAGACATTGGAATGTACACATGTTTTACAAGTTTTGCTGATTCAGCATTTTTCGTGATTTTGGCCATATTCAAGGCCAAATTTTAAAAATGGCCAGATTAATACAGTTGTTGCATGTATCTCGCATAAAAGCAGAGGTATTTCTCTTTTAGAATTTGAAGTCAAATCCATGGGCTCTTTTGAAAATCGAATCTGTTGCCTAGCAACAAAAATGGGCTTTTTGATGCATAAAATGAAAAAAAATGTAAAAAGTTGACGGAAAAATCAAATGAACGGTTATTTATGATAAATAAGATACAAATTTTAAAATACTATAATTAAATTTGGTCTCCCTAGCACATTATTGAATATTGCATAATTCTTTATCTCCATAGCAACGGCAGGTTCTCCATAGCAACAAGGCAAAGAAAGGTAGTTTTGGCGTGTATTCGTTTAATCTTATTTAGGCTTATTCAAATTAAGTCAGAAAAATGTGATTGAGCAAAACTGACAATGAACTGTTGGTCAATCTTAATTTTTTATCTCCATAGCAACGGCAGGTTCTCCATAGCAACAAGGCAAAGAAATGTAGTTTTGGCGTGTATTAGTTTAAACTTATTTAGGCTTATTCAAATTAAGTCAGAAAAATGTGATTGAGCAAAATTGACAATGAACTGTTGGTTTTATTATTGTTATTTTCTTTCTTTTTTTTTTGTACTTTATCAACCCATATGGCAAGGATTCCGTGTTCATGACAACCAAAGTTCCTTAGTCTCCTGTAAAACAGATTTGACTTTGGGATTGTATTGTTTGTTATGGAATTGGATATTCAAGTAATATGCTGATAATTGCTTGGTGATAGTTCGGTAAGACTTTAAAATGTTGTATCAAGTTATTAAATATTGTTCAATGACTTATTTCCATAGCAACAACACCACTCCCCTGGCAACGACACAAAGAAAGTTTGACGTATATTCATGTCACCTGTAAATCTTTATCTAAATCACGTCATGAAGAAAAAATGATGTTGAAATGTTTGTTTTTCGAAAGTACGTTTAAACTCATTTAATCCATAACAACTACTTCTAGCACATAGCAAACAATGTTACGTTTTCAGTATCGGATACTCTGTAGTCGTTATTCATAATATTGAAAGATTAGGCACTCGTCACAGATTTCTCAGAAAGTATTACAATGTATGAATTAAATCCTCATGAAAATAAATAGATAAATAAAATGAATAACGTCAATATGGAAACATTTCAAATGATATTTCCAATTGAATATGAAGATCAGGTTTTAATTATTCTATTGATACTTGTCATAGATTGGAGAGTGTTTTTTCCAAACGAAAAGAACCGTTCGCGGTAGCTCAAAGGTAGCACCTACTGCGTCCCACAGTGGGATTCGAACCCGCGAAGGAAGGATCAGCTCCTTCCTTCGTGACTCTAGAGAAGACGCTCTAACCACTGCTCCATGAGGGCAACGCGGCACATTAAAATAAACCAAAACAAGCATTAATTCAAAGAATTGTGGTCCCCCGCTTTCGGTATCTTTGTTGATGAGATGTTATTTTTTTATGACATATTGTGTCTAATATGAACATCCTATCATATGTCATTTATTTAGAAATTATCATTGCAGTTGATTTTTTCGAAGGAGGAAACCCTAATCCTGACTGTTAAATAGTTATGGCCAAAGTTAACGTTTTGTAAAAGTAGGACAACTCCAAAGTCAAGATCAAAGGGTCAAAGTTGTTGATGAAAGGTTTCCTCACAAGGATTACACATGTAAAGTATGAAAGCTCTAGCCCTTACCGTTCAAAAGTTATGGTCAAGGTTAAAGTTTTTTCATAAGTACGTAAATATTTAAGGAGAAGGTCAAAAGGTCAAAGTTGTTGATATTCAATGAAAGGACTTGCCACAAAGAATACATATGTGAAATATAAAAGTCTTAGTATCTACCGTTCAAAAGTTGTGACAAAAGTTTTTTTTTTTAAAAAGTAGTTAAAACTCCAATGTCAAGGTCAAAGGGTAAAAATTGTTGGTATCCAATGAAAGATCTTCTCAAAAGGATTACATATGTGAAGTACGAAAGCCCTAGCCCTCACCATTCAAAAGTTTTGGTCAAGGTTAATGTTTTTTTCATAAAAACGTAAATCTCCAAGGTCAAGGTCAAAAGGTCAAGGTTGTTGGTATCCAATGAAAGGTCTTGCCACAAACAATACATATGTGAAATATGAAAGTCCCTATACCTTCCATTCAAAAGTTAAGGCCAAAGTAAAACTTTGGAATTTTTGTGTAAAAGAGGGTCAAACGTCAAGGTCAAAAGGTTAAATTTGGTGGTACCCAAAGAAAGGTCTTGTCACAAGGAATACACATGTGAAATATGAAAGTCATAGCTCCACTAAATCAAAAGTTATGGGCAAGGTTA
This sequence comes from Saccostrea cuccullata, assembly GCF_032062105.1. NCBI lineage: Eukaryota > Metazoa > Mollusca > Bivalvia > Ostreida > Ostreidae > Saccostrea > Saccostrea cuccullata. Next base: position 180,294 of record NW_026926219.1, on the reverse strand, counting down.
AAGTTTTTGTGACGGACAGACTGACGGACAGACGGACAGACGAATGATATTTAATGTCCCCTTGCTTTCGCGAAAGCGGGGGACAATGAGAAAAGTCGCATCGCAGTCAGTTACAGTTATTTACGTAAAATTGAAGTTTACACCATTTGAAAGAAATATTGCAAGATGTCCGAAGCTAGATCAAACAAATACAAATGAATTTAATAAAACATGGCTAGTCACGCAAGTAGAAACTTTATTTTTGTATGTTGTTTGGTGAGATTTGCATTAATGTAGTGCAAACATATTTCAAAAATTATGCAAACGATGGTCAGAGGGTCATCTTCATGTATCCGGTTAGTTCATATCTTAAAATGGAAATATTATGCAGCAAAAACAAAACAATTGACATCGAACTCATCCATGTCACACAGGGCTCATGGGTCACATCGCTCACCTGAGCACTGTGGCTAGGAAAAATCAATTTAGTAAATGCCTAAGTGGTCCCGATCCTAAAAGGGGGGGGGGGGGTGATTTGAACAAACTTGAATCTATGCATACTTGAATCTACACTAACTTAGGGTGCTTACATATTTTTTGACTAACTGTGGCTTTATTCCAAATAAGATGTACTTTTGCGGTCCCACCCAATCCTGGGGGTCATGATTTTAACAAATCTTTATCTAAATTACTTGAGGATGCTAACATTTGAACAAGACCAATCAAGATTTTTATATATTTAAAATATATATATATATATTTTTCCTATATATCCTTTGATCATCCATTGTGGCTGTACCCCCGGGGGTCATGATTTGAACAAACTTGAATCTACACTATTTGAGGATGCTTCCATATAAACATGACCAATCATGGCTTTGCTGTTATTAAATTTTTCCTATATATTCCTATGTAAGACGTTGGTCGTCCATTGTGGCCCCACCCTACCACCGGGGGTCATGACTTGAATAAACTTGAATGTACACTACCTGAGGATGCTTCTACATAAGTTTCATCTTTCCTGGCCCAAAGTTTTTACATTGATACCAGTAATTTATATCGATATGGTGGTAAGAAGTATAAAATTCAAGTCCATCCCCTTCCCTTCCCCAAGTAAACTTTTGATTGCTGAGCTGATTTGTTTTTACCTAGCCCATGTGCTCAGGTGAGCGATGTTGGAGATTGCTCCCACTACTTTGAGACGTGTTGCTTGGGCCTGTTCTCTGGGTAATTGCGTTTGAAGCTCCAGAGCTACAGATTCTTGTAAACTGAATAAGTGTCAGCTTCCCAACAACAAGTTAAAGATACAAGCTTATAAATATCTTATCTTTTGAAAAATGGAAATTATCTCAAATGAACACAATATATGCTAGATAAACATTACCAGGGTTAAGGGTTTTATTAAGTGTACACAATTTTGTATGCTTGCTCATTTCATATTCTTGTTTTCTTTCACTGCATTTAATTTCCAGTATTTTGCATTGGATTTCCGACATGCTTAAAATTTCAATTCCGACAATTTTATTTCATTTCCAACATTTTTTGTATTTCTTGGATATCTGCAGGATCCCTTTCTGACAATTTTTTTGCTTACCAAACAGCTGGAAATAAAATTTTAAATAAATTTATTTCATGTTCAAAAAATAAAAACATATTTATAATTCAATACATACTTATACAAGTAGCAATAATACTTACTAAGCATATCTTTCCCTGTGCTACATGTACAGGCGTAATTGTGATGTCTTCATATTAAAAACATTCTACTGTCTTTTGAGATGATTGTTTTTTTCCTATGGCTGTGTAAGAAGCGGGGGGGGGGGGGGGGGGGGGGGGGTATGCCGATACTTAGCTATTATTGAAAACTTCACTACAATATACATGTGCCCCCTCAATAATAATAATATCTGACGATCTTCTATTTTTTGGTTTGTTTGCCAAGGAATTTTCGGTTGTTGATAGTGCCCAAACTGAAAATATATGGTTGTAACCCCCACACCACCCCCGAAATTGCTTACTAAGGGTCTGTATTTACCAGAAGTGGTTTCTGTATGCCTTTTAATTTCCATCCTTGCATATCTGAGTTCAAACTTAAAACTGCACTTTTAAAGGGAGATGTGCCTCTGAGAATTTCAGGTCACCTGAGTCTTTCAGGTGACATATTGCTATCTCTGTTCGTTCGTCGTCGTATGTCATTCGGCGGTCGTAAACATTTGAACATTTTTAGCTTCTTCTTTGGAGTCACTGAACCAATTTCAACCAAATTTGTAATAACCCATCTTTGAGTAAAAGAGGAACACAACATTGTGAATTTCAGGTTCCCTGAGGGGTGGGACCAAAACCACTAAAATTAATGCAGTCTTTAAAAATCTTCTTTACTTCGATCTAGACATCAAGCAGTGAAACTGTTGGAATGATTGTAATAAGCATTGAATCTTCTACACTGTACCAAAATAGTAAAATTCTTTGCCCCAGGGTCAGGGGTTCTGTATGCTAGGGCTGGGCTAACTAGATTATATAGTGAAAATACATTATTTCTTTGAAAATCTTCTCCTCTTCTCCTGGGTACATAGTTACGATGAGAAAGAATTCCTGTTCTACAGTAGTGAATTTCATGGCCTTTGGACAGGGGTTCTGGTGTTAGGACGGGGCTTAAATGATTATATAGTTAACATTTTTTTATTCCCCTACTCTGTCTATGGTTATAAAGTTACCAAACTACATAGGCGTCGGAACAGGGGGGGGGGGCTAGGGCTTAGTCTCTTCCTAGTATAGACATTGAACATTGCTGCGTAGGTTTAAGCCCCCTACTTTCCACACACATTGCTGAATAGGTTTAAAGTTAGGAATTCAAAGTGGTGCTGTTTGGAAAAAGAGTGGTACTGAATGTCGAACCTAATACACCCCCCCCCCCCCCATGTCAAGGGCTTTGGTTTAAAACATAACCCAAAGTCAATTGCAAAACTCATTATTTTGGATTTCAATAATATATTTATGATTTATTCTGTAATATTTTTCATGAGTTAAGTCTTAAATCCTAGCAACTTTCATTGGATAAAAGTACTGCTTGAAAAATGTCAGAGATGAAAACTTTAAAATATCGGAAATGAAAACAGTTCCGGAAATAAAATGCAGCCATTGAAACCATGCACCGTGAGTGGCTTGAATCTAATCCACAATATCGTACATGTTACATTAAAATATTATCTATGGAAAACATCCTTAATATGGTATCATATGATTTTTGCCTGTTCACATATACAGGAAATTTTGCCCCGTTTTAAATTCGTCCAGTCACAATTCTGTTTAAGAATTTAAAAATGTACTGTGTTTTTTGAACTCGCCCCATTTTAAATTCACTCACATGTAGTTGTTGCCATGGCAACAATTGATTGAACATTTCATATATTTTTTTAGCACTCTCCACAAATACAATCATCAACACATGAATTTAATTTTCATTTCTATGACGAACACTGATCCATAAGTCAAACTCTTTACAGGAGGCATAGGGTACATTGGTTGCCATGCACTGGGAATCGTTGCCATGGGTTGATTAAAGACGAAAAAAATTAAGATTGACCAACAGTTCATTGTCAGTTTTGCTCAATCACATTTTTCTGACTTAATTTGAATAAGCCTAAATAAGATTAAACGAATACACGCCAAAACTACCTTTCTTTGCCTTGTTGCTATGGAGAACCTGCCGTTGCTATGGAGATAAAGAATTATGCAATATTCAATGATGTGCTAGGGAGACCAAATTTAATTATAGTATTTTAAAATTTGTATCTTATTTATCATAAATAACCGTTCATTTGATTTTTCCGTAAACTTTTTACATTGTTTCTCATTTTATGCATCAAAAAGCCCATTTTTGTTGCTAGGCAACAGATTCGATTTTCAAAAGAGCCCATGGATTTGACTTCAAATTCTAAAAGAGAAATACCTCTGCTTTTATGTGAGATACATGCAACAATTGTATTAATCTGGCCATTTTTAAAATTTGGCCTTGAATATTGCCAAAATCACGAAAAATGCTGAATCAGCAAAACTTGTAAAACATGTGTACCTTCCAATGTCTACCACAGAACTGACTTAGGACCTAAATATTTTTTATTACATTATTAGAACACAATAAATGTGTATCTTTATTACACCCATAAGTAAGAATAATTCTCATGGTATTTGCGTGTTATTTTAAGCCTCAAAGATAGGTGATTTTTTGTCCTTCAACACTGAAAAATCCGCCGGTTGCTAAGGAAATTTCTTTGGCCGGGTTTCCATGGTTACCATGACTCAAAACATTTTTCATTTTACATACATTGTTCATACTTCAAAATAAATCTATGAGTGGAAAATCATCAAATTCTGAAAACCTTCATGTATCACTTTTTTTACAGTTTTGTCTGATTTTTATGTGGACTGGTACTTAAAAACTTATTCCACACAGAATCTACAAGTAATTTCGATCCAAAGTAAAAGGAAAATTCGCAATAACGGAAAACACCCTCTGTACGTAATTTCGATCCAAACGAAAAGGAAAATTCGCAATAACGGAAAACATTCACTCTCCTCGTGCAAAATCATTCAAGTCCATTTTTTCCGCGTTTTTATTTTTTAGAATCCTTCTCGCTGACGACAGACACTCTTCCTTTCACTTCGTTTTTAATGTCGCAATTCAATTTGAAAATAAAAATCCGTGACATCAAAGTCCATCGAAGAATTTTCTGTAAATCCTGTTTTCGTAAATCAGTTAAACCGGGATTTAAAGACCCCTGAAATAAATTATGATATATCCCCTTCTTCAATTTAATAGATCACAACAATGACGGTTAAATTCTCGACCTTATCCATTAAGGCTGACTATCACTCGATTACATCTACCCCGTTAAATTGTCAAACTAATTTGACCGAAATTTACGTTTATCGTGGAAATATATATACTGCAGATGCGTACTGCCCGTCGGGGCCTCATCTACAGAATTGGATGCTGCAAAGTTATAAAGTGGGCGGAGCTATTTTTGATTGATCGTGTCACAAATCATTTAGAGAACTCGACAGGTTCTGTATCGTAGATACAAATTTGGTGGTGGAGACTCGTGCTTGCGCACTCGTCCCCCCCCCCAATTTTGTATCTACGATACAGAACCCGTCTCGTACTCTAAATAATACATCTAGTAAAATATCCAAATATTAAAGGGATTTGTCAAACTCTGTGGTATCTGAGTTTTGTTTCAAGTTCACTGGGATATATCGTATCGACATAAGAATGAAAATATCCATTGGTAACGTATTGAAAATATCTTAATGTTGAGTTGATGATCAAAGCAAGTGTTTTCTATTTTTTTTTTATGTAAAATATTTTGAACCAATAAAAAATATTCAAAATTTTGAGATTACAAAGCACAACCTTTTTCAAATATTTTGGAAAAATTCGAATTTTGTTTTGAACCTTTTTCTAAGAAGATGCAGAAAACCACTAATTCTTTAAGCTCTTCTTTATGAGGTGTGAAAAATTTATTTCAAATTATTCTATTCATTTATTAGCTCTACTGGTCAGAGACCAGAAGAGCTTATGCGATAGTAATGCGCCCGGCGTCCGTCCGTCTGTCTGTCTGTAAACAATTTTTCAAAATACTACTCCTCCTACAGTTTCAATCTGATTAAAATCAGATCCTTGCCTACAGCAATCTGATTAAAATCAGATCCTTTGATCCGCTCACATAGATTGCTACACAAGCGATCTACACTAGTGATCTATGTGAGCGGATCAAAGGATCTGATTTTAATCAGATTGCCTACAGTTTTGGTCTGATTTCAATTTAACTTGGCACACAAGTAGACTACACTAAGATACATATTTCTGTGTATCGTTTTTTGACTTCGATGACCGATGTTGCCGTGGTTACTAAAAATAGAAATTTCTATGAAATTCTTTCAAAATGCTACTCCTCCTACAGTTTTGGTTTGATTTCAATATAACTTGGCACACAAGTAGACTACACTAAGATACATAATTCTATGTATCGGTTTTTGATTTCGATGACCGATGTTGCCGTGGTTACTAAAAATAGAAATTTATGTGAAATTCTTTCGAAATGCTACTCCTCCTACAGTTTTGGTCTGATTTCAATATTACTTGGCACACAAGTAGACTACACTAAGGTACATAATTCTGTCAATCGGTTTTTGATTTCGATGAACGGTGTGCTGTGGTTACTAAAAATAGAAATTTCTGTGAAATTCTTCCAAAATGCTATGTCGCCTACAGTTTTGGTCTCATTTCAATATAACTTTGCACACAAGTAGACTACACTAAGATACACAATTTTGACTTCGATGAACATCATTACCTTGGTTACCAAAAATAGAAATTTCTGTGAAATTCTTTCAAAATGCTACGTCTCCTTCAGTTTTGGTCTGATTTCAATATAACTTGGCACACAAGAAGACTACACTAAGGTACATAATTCTGTGAATCGGTTTTTGATTTCGATGAACGGTGTTGCCGTTGTTACTAAAAATAGAAATTTCTGTGAAATTCTTTCAAAATGCTATGTCTCCTACAGTTTTGGTCTGATTTCAATATAACTTGGCACACAAGTAGACTACACTAAGATACAATATTTTATATATTGGTTTTTGACTTCGTTGAACATTATTGCCTTGGTTACTAAAAATAGAAATTTCTGTTAAATACTCTCAAAATGCTACTCCAAATACAGTTTTAGTATGATTATAATATATAATGTGGCATGCAAGTAGACTACACTAAAAACATAAAGAGACTTAATAAAGGATCATTTTTCTATTTATTGCTGTTGGAAAGTTTAAATTCCCAAGTACTGTACTTTTCTCTTCCTTTGCTATAAGTACAAACCAGTAGAGCTTCAGTCTCGACGGAGACTTCTGGTTTTATTTATATATTCATTTATTTATCTATTTTATTTTTGTATGTTTTTCTAAATTTACATTAAGGGAAATCCTATTGACTTTTGTTTTATTAAGCCTTTGCTGTCAAACCTTTTATACAATATTTGAACCAATGGAAATAGGAAATTTTAATATATTTTTTAACTTTAAGTCTGAAAAATAAATATCTGTCCGTAGATCTTATCGATTCCAATCTAAAGGGCGGAGCGGAAGCGAGAGTGAGGCTCTGATTAGTCGGAAAGAAAGCAGCTGATGGAAGGACGGTACATTTTACAGGTGTTACTCGGAGTGTATGTTCCCCTTCCTCTTTTAATGGTCATCATTGTATATAAGTTAATCCTTTTGCTACTAACATAACATAATTTTACACAATGATAGCTCATTCGACTGCTTTCTATGACTCAAAGATAGTCTTGAAAACCTGGGAATTTCTTGGTCATTCCCGCGACCCTATTATGTAAGGTTGGAATATATCACACATCACGATCATTTATGACTAGTACATAATTATAAAAATTTGTTAATTTATATGCATGTTACTTAGTCAAACACTAAAATTTTCAATGTGACAAAACAAAACCACGAAACATTTATATTTACGTGCTGGTTGCGTGATTATTCCAAACAATTTATGTACAACAGCATAAAAAAACTTTTAAAGAAAAATATTGTACATAGGAAAACAGTTCCATGTTAACCAAACCTTATATTTTTGTTGACATTTTTCCGATTTTATTCACTTGCATCAGCAGAGTATCGAGATATTATAGAGACTCCTTGGAGACAGACCTGTGTTTATGTTGCCAAGCAGATCCCGACATTACTTATGTCCTCAATTATAGCATATGGGAAATAAACAGAATTTTATATAAACCTGTTAATACGCAAACGCTCGAGAGTGTAGAATCAACCAATTTTCAATCAATTGGGATTTTTGGCTCTTTTATGTTACACCAACACCATATGTTTAATGGTAAGATTGCATGAGGAGATAAATACAGAGTTGTACTTTTCATCTTCATACGCCCCGACATTGCGTGTATGAAAATAGGATAAATTTTCTCGCACAAGTATGCAGTTCGAAACTACTCCTTTCAGTCCAAGTTTCTTTGTTCTTTGATGTAACTGCAATGCAGCGTTTCAAAGTTCAAGGGGGAAAAGTCCCAATTCCAAATATTCCAGCATTAGAGAAAATTGTTCCTTTCATGAAAGACGCATGGTTACTAATATTCCTCTTTTCCATATGATCGATTGATGTTTAACGTCCCTCTCGTAAATTTTTCAGTCATATGAAGACCCCACCACTTGCCGGTGGAGAGCTACAAACTTTGTCCTATAGTCGGTACTCACGGCCATTGAGCATCGGTTTATACAGTCTCATCTGAAGGACCGGTCTCCGCGTCCCACAGTGGGATTCGAAGCCGTGACGAAAGGATCAACTCCATACTCCGCGACCCTTGAGCAGACGCTCTTGCTACTGCGCCACGCGGGCGAGCTTTTATATCGGAAGTCATTATGAACGCATACTGTAAATACATGATTATTGTCATTCAAATATACTTAGAGTTTGACCCTATCAAGACAATTCTTTCAATTAACCACCGAAACTTGCCATAGTTAAAAGAAAACGGTATCATTCCGATATTTTGCAAAAGCCCTGAAGGCTATAGGTCTATGATTCCGTACAACGCATTATAGAAATACAAAAATGGAAGCACGCCTTAGGCTACAGACAGATGACATGCTGTTAATATTTAAATATTTTTTTGCGATACGCAGACATTGAGACATAATCTTACTAGCACGAACCACCATACTCACAAAAAGTTGGTCCAACCAGCTTCGAATATAGATGATGCTATGCTTGGTTAAGATTGCCTTGCATTTATTAATTCTCAAGAGTATTCACTTCCTAAATAGAAAGAGCGTATTTCATATGTAAGCCGCAAAACCGTATATTTCAATAGAAACGTTAACCACATGTGGGAGAACTTTATTTTTAACATAAAAGACAAAAGATCAAAAGCAGAGAATCCGTCTAAGAGTTATATATCAGTGCTTAAAGTCGTACAATTTTTCTTTTAACAAAGATGAGAAAAGTTCATGTAAAAGAGGTAGATGATCCAAATAAATGTATATTTTTTACCGTTTTATTGATATCTATACAACCACACTTCAAGGAAAGCAACATTGACTGATTTATATGTCCTCCTTTAATAAAGACAAAGACAAAAAAGTCATCTGTTGCAGAGGGTGCTCTTTATGAAGAATATGTTCCATTGAAGAGTTATGTTTACGTATGTGTGCCTCGATGGGAGAAATAAATAACTGCTATATAAGTTATATATCTATAATTGTTTAAAGAACGTGAAAAATTAAATGTTATTTTCGTTCATTAGTTCCCCTGGTGAAATCGTCAGTTTCGCTAACCTTTGGCTGATTTTAACTCGATTTGTGACAGAACACATTAAAAATTAAAATGAGTTAATGTGGCAGTAATATTGCATCAACACCTGCTTGTTTGTCATTCGATTAAGAGGAAGTTTAGATTGATTCATGCAAATCAGTATTTATAGTGCAAGAGGGAGCTTGTAGCATTAAATTTTTAAGTCGGAAATCAATTGATTTCCTGAATAATCTGTTATCTGTATCTAATCCATTAAAAAAATGTAATGAATATTATACAACAGCTGATGATACGACGCAGGTGATCTCCAATAAACATCTGTTAATCACAAGTAATATTATACTTTCATGTAAATTAGTTGAATCTGATTGGTCGAGAAACATTTGTTAAAAAACACTATTACCCGCTGAATAATGAAGCCACGCCCTCCAGAATTTATGCGCGCACGGTTCACTGTTATATGTGTTTGTATAAAACATTCAGTATTATATAATAAATATTGCATGTGGTTGAGTGTAACATTGAAAATTTTCACCCGTTGAAAACCATTGTCAATCTCGGTTACACTCAACTACATGCAATATTTATATTATATACTGGACAGAAATGTCCACAGGATAGACCCATTAAACAAAGAATATGTACATCATCAGTTACTTTATACAAGTCAGGTCCACTTCATAATGTGCCACTATGAACAGGTGAGTCCCATTAAACTTCTGTATATCATGTATCAAAATATTCAAATCAAGTCCATTAAAGAAAAATCTGTATATATTACTAAATCATGTATCAAAATATTCAGGACAAATCCATTAAAGAAAAATCTGTTTATATTACTTTGTCAAACAACTGGTCCACCAAAAAAAAACCAGAAGTCTCTGTCGAGACCAAATAAAAATATATTTTAAGAAACTTGTGTGCCAAGTTATATTGAAATCAGACCTGTATAAAAGGAATTTCAAGAAAATTCTATTTTTAGTAACCATTGCAATGTAAAAACTGATAATTTTATGTATCTTAGTGTAGTCTACTTGTGTGCCAAGTGATATTGAAATGAGACTTTAGCGTTTTAAAGGAATTTCTCAAAAATTCTATATCAACACCGCTCATCGAAATCAAAAACCGATATATTTTATGCATCTTAGTGTAACCAAGTGATATTGAAATGAGACAAAACTGTAGAAGGAGTAGCGTTTTAAAGGAATTTCACAGTATTTTTATCCATGGCAACATCGTCAAAATCAAAAACCGATGCACTATTTTATGTATCTTAGTGTAGTCTACTTGTGTGCCATGTGATATTGAAATGAGAAAAACTGTAGAAGGAGTAGCGTTTTAAAGGAATTTCTCATTCTATTTTTATATGGCAACACCGTATTCAAAAACCGATGCACTATTTTATGTATTTTAAGCCTACTTGTGTGCCAAGTATTCAAACAAAACTGTAAAGGAGTAGTGTTTTAAAGGAATTTCTAAAAAATTCTATTTTTAGTAACCATGGCAACACCGTTCATCGAAATCAAAAACCGATGCACTATTTTATGTATCTTATATTGAAATCACGTTTTGAAAAATTGTTTACAGACATAGACGGATGTCAGGACAACGCCGGACGCATTATATCGCATAAGCTCTTCTGGTCTCTGATTGTGCATAAAACAATTATTAATTAATTCATGTGTCATTAGGTTTAGGATTAAATTATATCACGGATCACTATATCAAGAACAGGTGAATCATTCAAAATTCCGTATATCATACGTCAATATGATCGGACATATTCGAAAAAAAATGTATTCATACTATATCACTATTTGTAGAGAAAAGGTCTATTCAACATAAATCTATCACCTGTCTTACTATACATGTCAGGACAAACCTATATCATGTGTCATTTTTTAAAATATGAAAATCACGTAAAAAAAAAAAGTAATTAAAAACATTTTGAAAAGTACAGTCAATTAATGCCCCATCTCAAAAAATGACAGAAGGGAATGTTTGACAATCGATATTGCTTACAATTGTTAGCAAACTTAATAAAATATATTGTTTTCCCAAAGGTACGGCATGTTTCGCCAATTTCTCCCATCTGTTTAAGCACTCCACTAAGCAAAAATATACAGCGACGTTTGTAGCCGCAGTAGTGCTAAACTCGTATAACTCTCTCTCTTCATGAATCTTCAAGGCAAAACAACAGAGCATGTTACGTTCAAACCAGCGTTTACCGCCAGGCTTGATCACTGTATCACAACGAGTCGACAGTGAATTTCTGTAATCGTACTCACTTTCAATTAAGGTAGGTTTAGGACAACCACACAGCGGCTACACCAACTTCGCGGTACACTACATCACTGTTACACTAAATAAGCTAACAGCACTACCGGAAACCCTTTTGCAAATATCAGACTTTACATAGGGAGATTAAGGAATAACAGCATCGATTGATCAATATGGAATAAATAAAGACACTTTAATGTGCTGTCGAGTCGATTTTAAATCATGAGTCCGGAACTTCATACATAAATAAATCACGTCTCGTCATTCTGTCTGATTTAAGAAGTAAATTTGGTAAATGAAAAATTAATCCCATCTCTCTCTCAATTCCACAGGACACAAACTACTGACTGGACTGTATTCATTTTCTGACTGACCCTCTCCGTCTGTCTGTCCATCTCTCCCTTTGTCGCTCTAACCTCCACTGGTCCCAAATGAATGACTGGTCTGCATCCGTTTTCTGCACCCATTGTCTCTCTCTCTGTCCCTCTCTCGTTCTCACCTCCACTGGACACAAAGGACTGACTGGACTGTAGTCGTTTTCTGACTGATCCTCTCTGTCCGTCCGTCTGTCTCTTTTTCTCCCCCTCTCTGTCCCTCTCTCGTTCTTACCTCCACTGGACACAAAGGACTGACTGGACTGTAGTCGTTTTCTGACTGATCCTCTCTGTCGGTCCGTCTGTCTGTCTCTCTCTCTCCCCCCCCTCTCTCGTTCTTACCTCCACTGGACACAAAGGACTGGCTGGACTGTAGTCGTTTTCTGACTGACCCTCGCTGCTGCACTCGGGATCTTCCTGGAGAAGATTTTCGGAGCTTTAACTTTTTGATTGCTTGTCCCACTGGAAACAAATTTGAAACAATCCATTAATCCAACATAATAGTCGATCTGGATTTTTTTTAAACTCCACTAAGAATAAGATAAAATAAAAAGCACCGCCTCTCAGTATCGGCAATAAAAAATAAAACATACTTCTTTGCTTTATCCTGGACATGCTTTTTGAATTTCTAAAAATTATTACTGAAACATTGGCACGCTCTTCTTAACGTACATATTGCATATGAAAGTGTGAAGATACATCATAAATATCACCACGGTACAGCGCCGAAAAAAAAAATCGAAGATTCCTTTCACTTTTCGCACTCTCAAAGGCACGTGTATAATCTGGTGGGGAAAATCAAATTTCAAATATCCATCATGCAGAACAATAGTCTGTGTATGCTTTAGTCGACCTAAGGTTTTCTCTCAAGATCAACACCGGAAGGACACACCATGTGTGTAAGGATGGGAACTGGTTACTACTTGTTTCGGATTCAGCTAGTTCTTTCATTGTATTGGTGCGCTATTGTTTTGCACGCTTAAACAATTTGTATATCTTATTAACGCTTTCGTTCCATTGATTTCTCGACCTCCAGGACCCCTGCTGACGTACTTTATTTCGGGGACAAATGAAAAAATTGATCCGACTTTCGGTAAAAGAATGTTTAACACTGATCTCGAAAAAACTTCAAATAGTTTTAAAAGCAGGGTCTTACTCAAGGAGCCAGAGAACTAATAAAAAAGTGAGATTTTAAATCAATGATGCAATCAGTGAGCTCGTCGAGTGTATGTTTAAATATTTAAAGAATCCCAGGGACTTACACCATTATGCTTTTACTTTTTTACACATTGAACTGATAAAGTCTACAGCTAAGAGTAATATTATCCGCATTGTCTGAGACATACACTCTGTTTGATACATTATGTTATCAATATAGAAAGAATATCCTTATATATATAGGACTGATTTTGTCATAATTGTTTCAGCTTTATGTTACCACCTCATATCATTCGTATCGATTTTTTAAAATTTCTGTAATGATAAATTAATTTTCAAACAATTTTTAATACCCAATTACAAGAATAAAGGAGTACTTGCATTCGTCATGTATTGTTATCTTTAAGCTGACCATTTAGTAAGAAGGAAGAAATTTTAACATTTGCCAAATTGCTGCCTTAAAGAAGAAAATTGTGCGGTTGAAGATAGTCGAAGAAATTTTAAAATAAACGTTCTAATGCTACGTATATATTTATTTGGGGACAGAAAGGGCGGCCCGTTCGCTATTGTGGGAGTTTGATACAGAAATAATAAGAGCCACAGCTCGATGAATGTTTGCAAGCGTTGAAAACTTATTATCTTTACGGCTTTTTTCTTGGTACTCTGTTTATTCTACTAATAAAAATATCTGCAAGACACATAGCGAAGGCACATTTGTGTTTCCGCCTCGTAGAGCGATGTGTTCAATAATTCGCTACTCTCGGCGGGCATGCACCGACTCTAGGTTCGATTATTTCGCTTTTAAAACATTCCGGTTATATGTATAATATGCATCGTTGATCTTGGGGATTTATATTCCTGTTGACGAAGAAATGTGACACTGAAACTTTGAGCTTTCATCATTAATAAATAAATAAATTTTAAAACTTAATAAAATGTTACATGTAATAGTTTGGCTTAAGGTACATGTACGAACCGTAATAAGATAAACATTGTATTACAATAAAAATCAAATAAATTACGCAGTACACGTACAGGTATCTAATTCATTCTAATTCGTAAAGTTTGAGAACAGAGTATGAAGATGATTATTTTTGTTTTTGTGTATTTACAATTATTTCATTGGAATGTTCTTTTCTGGAGTTCTTATTGGGAATTCATATCTAGAACTGCTTGTATATAAGAGGAATTCATTCATTGTCTCCTAAACAAATTTTATTTTCACAAATATACTGTATATATTGCTGAATAAAAAACTGAAAATAACACACGGTATATAAATTCGATCATTCTCTGGCCTATTCATCCTATCGATGATACCGAGCTGAGCGAGATATAAGAAATGATATGTCCCATCTCCTTCCAAGTCAGCTATATATATGTATATCAGACACTTATAGAGTAAACTCGGTTAACCAAACTGGAAAATAGGAATTGAAATCGGATTCCAAAACTTCATCAAAATCCTTACAAAGATACATAGCGGGTTCCAGTAAATGCTCAACCAAGCCTCTTTCTTTACCCCTCACTAAGATATTAACAGTAATGAAGGAAAAGCTTCCAGAATACTCGGAAACAATATATGTTCAAGAAGTGATGAAATTCAGATGTCAATACTTAAATATTCCAAGGAACTTTTGGACAATTTAAAATCAAAAGGTTTTACCAAAATCAAAAGCTTAAAAACTTACGAATTTTCAACTTTATACACAACCATTCCCCACGATAAATTAAAGTCCAAGCTTTTTTATATCATTGGCAGCAGCTTTTTCTATAAAAATGGAACTCTTTAATTTACTTACATTTACCTTGTCATTCGTCAATTGCAAAATTTTATTGTTAAAACACAGTCTGATTTACACATAAGACATCAAAAAGATGATTGAGCTTCTGATTGACAATATCTGTGTGGTTTTTGGAGTCAAGGTCTTCCAACAATCTATTGGACTTCCCATGGGTACCAGTTGTGCCAAGTTATTAGCAGACCTTTTTTGTATTCATATGAAGCAGAATTTGTCCAAAATCTTATACATGAAAAGAGGAATACACTTGCTGTGGTCTTCAACTCGACATTTAGATTTATCGACAACGGTTTGACAATTTAACAAGCTAATTCAACCCCATAGTCGCCAAATTTGTAAATTATCAAATGTATACATGTATACAAGGAAATAAAATACATGTATGTCAATATGCATATAAAGATTTGCTTTTCTTTATTATGTGTATAATTTTTTATATGGAAAACACTGTTATGAATTTTATAACCAACAAATTTTTTTTTAAAAAGCTGAATCTATATAAAAAAATTAAAAAGTATTAAAAAAAAAAGAAAAGAAAGGACCGACCCAGATTCGATCCCGGAACGTCTCACATTTGAAGCGAGAGACATAATAATAAGAGAACAAGTAATATTTATGTTTTCATGCGTAAGGATTTTTGATAATCCATGGTGTTTGAATTATTTAGCCTTTATTAAACAGTTCAATAGATGTAAAAGAACGTAAAGTCAGACTGGCCTGTTTTATACACAATTCCTCAGCCCCTGCGCTAAAAATACCAGTACTATAAATACAAACGGGGCGGGGCACTTTGAGAGGGGCGAGAGAGGTCCTAAGGAGTTTTGGTATTTAGGATTGAAAAAAATCTTCTTGAAATATCCGTCAGGATGTATTACACACAGACAGAATTATAAATTTATATTGATAGTTTTAAAAATCATTTTTCTTCATTAGGCCAGAATATAAAATTTCATTGCAATAGCTCAAATGGTTCTACTATCGTGTGGAAACGAAAGTGTTCTCTGTACAGACTGAATTTGATTTATATTCATATGAAGCAGAATTTGCCCAAAATCTTATGCATGAAAAGAGGAATACACTTGCTGTGATCTTCAACTCGACATTTAGATATATCGACGACGGTTTGACAATTTAATAATTGTAATTTCCCTTTTTAAATCAATACGATATATCCCGGTGAACTTGAGATAAAAGATAAAACAGAGTCTGACAATCTGTTTCATATTTGTATATTGTACTGAAAAAGACGTAAATGGTGATCTAAAAGCCAAGCTCTATGATAAACGTGATGACTTTAAATTTACAATCCTCAACTTCCCTAGCTTACTTATGCAGCAATATACCTTCATCACCCGCATACGGAGTTTATACATCTCAGTTGATTCGATACGCAAGAGCATGCTCTACGTATGAACAATTTCTAAACGATGTAAGTTACTGACAAACAAGTTGCTGAGACAAGAATATCAGCAGTCTGGTTTAAAGTCACCGTTTCGTAAGTTCTATGGTCGATACAATGACCTTGTCAGCAAATACAATTTATCACTAAGTCAAATGCTGACTGACGTATTACCGGGTATTTCCCGATCATGACAAGGAAGGGTGTGACCGATAAGCAGGGGATGCTCACTCCTCCATGTCACCTAATCCCATCTCTGATGTTTTTGAGGTCCGTGTTTGCTCTGCTCGTATTTTGTATTGTTTTATAGACTTTTGGTTTTGAATACTGTACGTTCGTTATTTCCATATGTTCCTTGACCATTAAAAAATCCAGAGGCTTGTGTCGTGCTTCAACTAAACGTATGTTTGGGACGAAAAGGTCAATAGCCAGTCTTTATGTGAATAATGGCGAGACGGAGGAAGCCCTACAGACCACTCTGTCTGATACGTCTAGGCTGTCATGTGGGTCAGCTTAATAACACTCATTATTATAGACGATAGATAACTATGTACTGTCCCTAAGGAAAATTACAGATATTTAAGACAAATTATGTATTAAAACACAGTTCCAGAACAGATTCCAATAACTAAAGAGAGTTCTTGAACTTCGATCATAGAGAAAACAAAAATGTGTTTGTGGAACACTGAAACCCAATGACTGCTCCTAGTCTGACAAAAACTCAAGTTTTTCCAGTGAAAATCAAGCTGAAAAAATGAAGGTCAAGAAATAAGATTTGCTTGTGAGCTTGTGACTCACAGTATAGCAGCTCATTTAAAGGTTAAAGATTCTCAAATGGAAATCGAAATCCGGGAATAGATGATGATCAAGAAGTAAACAAAAGTATTGGTATATCAAGAAAAGTCTTGTTACATGAAATATACGTGTGTGAAAGTCCAAGCCCAACTCTTTGAAAGTAATTACCAAAGTTGAACGAGATTAATGACCAGTGATGACGTGTCTAATACCAAATGAAGTTCACCACAAAAATAAAATGTTTCACTTGAAAAGGATTATAATGGTAATCTAACAACCAAGCTTTATGACAAACGAGATGACTTTAACTTTTCAATTTTCAACTTCCCTTACTTATGCAGCAATATACCTTCGTCAACTGCATACGCGGTTATATCTCTCATTTGACTTGATACACGAGAGCATGCTCTACGTATATGAACAATTTTTAAACGAAATCAGTCATTGACAAACAAGTTGCGGAAACAAGAATATCAACAGTTACGTTTAAAGCCATCATTTCGTAAGTTCTATGGTCGATACCATGACCTTTTCAGCAAATATAATTTATCATTGAGTCAATTGCTGACTGGCGTTTTTCATAACCAATTGTTAGTCCAATATACACTGAATTGACGCCGGACTTCTGTTATTTCCCGATCATGACAAGGAGCACATGATCGTGACCGTTCGGCAGAGGATGCTCACCCCTCCATGGCACCTGATCCCACCTGATGCTTTGGAGGTCCGTTTTTGCTCTGCTCCTATTTTGTATTGTTTCATGGACTTTTGAGCTTGAATACTGTTCGTTATCTCCATATATTTCATACATATGAAGTATGAAAGTCATTGCTTCAACCATTCAAAGTTATTGTTAAGGCTAAAATTTGTTACAGCTGTACATTTTTGCAAAATCTCGAAGGTCAAAATATCAAATATTATGATATCCAAAGACAGATCTTATCACAAGGAATAAACGTGAGAAATACGAAAGCCATAGTTTCGTCTAATCAAAAAATTTGCGCAAGGTGAAAGTTTTTTAAACAAACAATTACTAGTAAATTACTGGACAAACGGACGGACAGGGCAAACACTATATGCCCCGAATGTGCGGTAATATGGGCATAAACATTTTGAAAACATTCTTAAAGACGGTGAATGGATTATTCTAAGGTATAGTTTATATGCACCTGGATTCAGAGTTTTCGGTCTGCCCTTGTGTCAATTTGATTGTCTACGATGATTGACTGTATGTTGTTTAAAGTCCTTCTCGAGAAGTTTTCACTCATATGGAGACGCCACCACTTGCCGATGGAGAGCTGCAGATTTTGTCCTTTACTCGTCTCGGCACTTAGGGTCATTGCGCAGGGAGAGATATTTTTCGTGGCAGCACCTACTGCGACACGGGGCCTCAGTTTATACGGTCTCATCCGAAGAACCGGTCTCCATGTCCCACAGTGGGATTCAAACCCGCCACGTAAGGATCAACCCGTTACTTCGCGACTCTAGAACAGACGCTCGTACCACTGCTCCACCCGAAAACCTGGCCTTTTGCCAATACTTTTGAATGTTTAGTGCTAGGGATTTCATATGTTATATATGCAAGCCTTTCTTTGGTGACAATACTTTTTGCTTCATGACTTGATCTTCAAATGTGACCAACTTTTTAAAGACGTTAACGAAACATTAACCTTTCTTTTTACTTCTAAATGGCTAATGTCAAGGCTTTTATACATGTGTATAAAAGATGACAAGATCATTTTCTGTGTATCATACTCTTTTCACCGTGACCTTTATCTTACTTATTCGCTGCTCAAGAGCTTGCTGAGTACGAACAGTTTTAAAGCCTGGCGTGCGACTGACTGATAAGTTAATGTTACAGGGATTCCAACAACCTCGTTTAAATTCAGCATTTTGTAAATTCAATGGTCGTGATAATAACCTTGTTAGCAAATATAACCTTTCATGTGGTCGCCTATTTTGGCTGACTGTTTTATACCAATTGTTACGGCTTCTTAATGTTGAGTCTGATTACAGAAAGTTCCAACTACCTGATCAATAAATGATTACTAAATTCCGAGAGGCAGAACCAAAATTGTTTTTGCCTGACTTACCATCCAATCAAAATAAAAGAAACTAATTTTAACGTCATATGGCTTTAACACTCCTACTAATGTTATTGTGATTTAAATTCAAGACACGTGGTTTAGGTTGATCTATTCAAAGGTTAAAGGTAGAACCGGTTTTATAAATAAAATTGGCAGTAAACATGATATTGCTATAGTCTGTTTCTGAAAACATGTCCTGTAATTAACGTTTCCAGACTTTTCTGAAAGACTTACATGATGTTCAACAGAAAAGGGGTGGCTAAAGGAGGGAATGTTAAATTAACAATATATCTTATACTTTTCGACGAAAATTAGAGCTCACTAGTGACCGTTTCGCTAGTAAAAAAATGTGCATTATCATCTACACTGACAAACCTTTGTTTGCCTTATATGGCTATTGTTATAAATGCGCACAGGGATCTTACCACGAGCAACTGACCAATCGTTGAATGATTATGAATAGCAACGTTTACGCCAAATACATGTTTACATTTTACTTCGAACACGTAGTTCAGGTCAATCTACGATCAAGTAAATGGACTGCAAAATAACAAAAAATGTTCCTACGAACAAAAAACAAAGATAAGAAACTATGAAAGATGTTACGGGCGTTTTTAATTTGTTGTTTAATGAAAAAAAATGTTTTAATAAAATGTAGTTTGTGTCTAGTTCAGAACACCAGCGCTTCAAGGGTAAGGAAAATGAGCAGCATTTGCATTTAAATGGACAAAACTTTGTTTACGTCCGTGATCACGTGTTCAGCCAGGGAATTCACCTGGCAATTGTATTCACCAATAGTACAACAAAGGAATTAATACAGACGCAAATCGCTTTTGCAGTATGACTTTCAGAAACCTAGACTTCCGCCGTTTATTTAACAAATGTTTGTCATTATGAGCATGAAAATGATAAATTTTAAAAATGCTTTTCATTTAGTTTTACCATAAGATTTTCCTTTTTTCAAGCGTAAAATTCCTGTAGCATTCGTAGTAACCCATAATGCAATACTCATTTAGCTGATTGGTCAGTTAAAATCACGCTGGTGCCTCATTTGCTGATCTGACGCCAAAAAATATAGACCCGGTTCCCATGTAAAAATATTTGCCCAAAAAGAAATTTTAATTCATGACTGAAGAAAATTATAAAATAGAGAATACTTTTTAAAGTTTGAATGAATGTAAGAGAGATCGATTGATTGAAGTACATTTCTACAGACATTATCAGCTGATTCTAGGGTGGTGAAAACTGAAACGCAACATAATTTTTCTGTTTACCATGCCTCCACGTGCAAGTCACTTCCTCGCCACGTTTCCGTGAATAATTTACCCTATCTCGCTGAAATCTCGCTAACTCTCGCCAGAGCCACTGCCAGAGCTACTCTGAACTCATCGGGTTTTATAATTTGCAGAACACCGAAAAATAAAAGGTTCCGAACACATTAGTAGGGGTGTTTAAGAAGTCTGTAACAGTGGTGGACAGGGGTTTTTGTAAATTTCTAAGCATACATTTATGATAATAACCCACCCCTCCTGCCAATATTATCTAAAATACTGTCTAATTAACTGTTAGTTAATGTAAGTATTCTACTGGGTACAAATTATAGTTTTTGCATGTTACACTCATTGTTCCCATGTACTTCAAAATAATAAAAAAAATATATAGATTGATTTAATTAGCAAATGCATGGTTATGCAGAACTAATTAATTACATGTGTTTTCTATTTATTTTCTACACTTAATTACCCCTAGCAGAAATACTCACTGACAATGGAGGAGGAAAACAAAACACCCATAACATCAGTAACTGTAAAATTACTGGGACAACAACTTATTCCCTGACCGCCTATTTCAATGAGAATGCACCAGATGTAAAAATGTTTTATAAAAGATTCTGACAAAAGCTTGACAGAGGCATAAACATCATCTTTATACGAAGGACGAATTATAAAGATGTTATCACGTCTAATTCCGTGGTAAGGAAAGCCCGCCTCATTGACATCGGTGGATTGATCACTGAGTTCTTTTGTTGGTCTCAGTTCGGGGAATAAATAACTGTTATAGAGAATATTGAGGCATGTTACAAATCTTGATTGATTCGAGTATACATTCAAATGATTTGGGAGGAGATAACTTTACCGTCTACACTGATCATAATTTGGTCTCGCACAGCGGGGAGATGGCATTTGGTCTAAATTTGGACGAAATATCACTTCATTCCAGAGAGAGTGTAAATATAGAAAAATGCTGGTGCTATGGATTATTAGAAAGTTGTCAAAACATTTATAGTAGATAAATCTAAATTGATATCCAAATAAAAATAAGCTTGTGACCTTCATGTTTAGCACTCTCTCAAGTCAAGGACATGTGGAGATCATATATACTAGGAAAAGTGAATTGAGTGCGCAGAAGTGCTTGTTGTTTAACGTCCCTTTCGAGAATTTATCAGTAGTGCCGTCTTGGACTGAGAGGTTCTGTCAAGCCAAGATAATTATAATTTCTGACTATTTTCTTTTAGTTAAAACCTACGGAAGCGTATTAGTGCCACGCAATATTTTTTTTAAAGTTGGTAATTCCAACTTTAATATTGGCTTTTCCAACTTTAAAGTTGGTAATTCCAATTTTAAAGTTGGAAATTCCAACTTTAATCTTGGCTTTTCCAACTTTAAAGTTGGAAATTCCAACTTTAAAGTTGGTAATTCCAACTTTAATCTTGGCATTTCCAACTTTTAAGTTGGTAATTCCAACTTTTATCTTGGCTTTTCCAACTTTAAAGTTCGAAATTCCAACTTAAATCCGAACTTTTCTACCCCCCTTAATTTTTCTTAGTTTTTTTTCTTTTGTTTTAAAGTATCACAAACTTAATTAACGTGAAAATAAGACACTGAAATAGATTTGTTAGGAATTAATCATTGCAATCTAGGGGTAGGGGTCGAAAGAGGGGGGGGGGGGGTAAGAAGAGCGGAAGGGGCTATGTAAAGTTATAATATATGTACTTTTACAATGGAAAATAAAAACTAGCACATTGAAATAAATTGTTGAACTCTTTTTATCTTTGTTTCTTTTATTTTATTTTACCTTGACCTTCTTATGGCCTTATATAAAACTTCCAACTTTTAATTAGAAATCCTTATATTCCTTTTAGTTCTCTTGTGAAATTCTATTGAGAATAACTTCATATAAATTATATGTATAGAATTCCGTACATGACGGGATTTCAACTTAACTTATTACAGATATAAGTCATTTATTATGTATTGTATGAAAGAATGAGCTATAAAAATGACAAAAAAGAATTAAGTAATCGATGTAATCAAATTTTATTTGATCAAATATTCAAGGTAAATATAAAACAAAAACACAGATAAAAAGAGTTCAACAATTTATTTCAATGTGCTAGTATTTATTTTCCATTGGAGAAATACAACATTATAACTCCCCATAGCCCCGTCCGGTCTTCTTAACCCCCCCCCCCCCTTCTCTGGACACCTACCCCTAGATTGCAATGATAAATAGCTAACAAATCTAATTCAGTGTGTTAACATTAATTACGTTTGTAATACTTTAAAACAAAAGAAAAAGAAACTAAAAAGGAGGGTAGAAGAACTCGAATAAAAGTTGGAAAAGCCAAGATTAAAGTTGGAATTACCAACTTTAAAGTTGGAATTACCAAGATTAAAGTTGGAATTACGAACTTTAAAGTTGGAAAAGCCAACTTTAAAGTTGGAATTACCAACTTTAACGTTGGAAAAGCCAACTTTAAAGTTGGAATTACCAACTTTAAAGTTGGAAAAACCAACTTTAAATTTAGAATTTCCAACTTTAAAGTTGGAAAAGTCAAGATTAAAGTTGGAATTACCAAGATTAAAGTTGGAATTATCAAGATTAAAGTTGGAATTACCAACTTAAAAGTTGGAAAAGCCATGATTAAAGTTGGAATTACCAAGATTAAAGTTGGAATTATCAAGATTAAAGTTGGAATTACCAACTTTAAAGTTGGAAAAGCCAAGATTAAAGTTGAAATTACCAACTTTAATGTTGGAAAAGCCAAGATTAAAGTTGGAATTACCAACGTTAAAGTTGGAAAAGCCAAGATTAAAGTTGGAATTACCAACATTAACTTAAGTTGGAATTACCAACTTTGAAGTTGGAAAAGCCAAGATTAAAGTTGGAATTACCAACTTTAAAGTTGGCTTTTCTAACTTTAAAGTTTGAATTACCAACTTTAAAAAAAATATTGCGTGGCACTAATACGCTTCCGTAAAAACCACATAAAATAGAAAAGGTGCATTTTGTAGCTTCTAGTAAGACAAAGAACTTTATTCGGTAGTAACCAATATTTGCCCCCCAAATAAAACTTTGACCGAGAAATATTTTACCATGTTCTTAAACAGGGGGATATATGCTGACTTCAAAGCACTGAATATTTTTATAAGCAAAGACGTCATATGTTTGAAATGACGTCACGAAAATGACGTAAATTTAAAATTTCCATGATTTCTACAGAAAAATGTATATATTCATCGATATTTCGAGTAAAAGTCACCAAGCGCAGGTCTGAAAAGGGTCAATATTTTGATATAATGTGTAGAATGATAATATCAATGAAATATGTAAATATTGTTCCTGAGCAAACTTGCGCTCTGTAAATTTTAAAGCTAAAATTGATGCAATTTGTCCATTTTGTCCTCTTTCTAAAAAATGATATAAAATTGGACTAGTTTGTGACGTCATAAAAACAAAAATTGTTAATAAACTACTTTGAAACTTTAATGTGTTCTGTTAATTCATATTTCTTAAACAATTTATAGAATTCAGCACATTTCAATAATTTTCAAAAATTTGATTTTTGTTGGGGTATGCAATATGCCGCATATAGTTCTTCCAAATAAGGATCCAGATTTTAAGCAATAGAGGCATTGTATTGTTTTTTCAAAAGTATGAAAAATTGAGAGAAGGGACAGTACTACAGCTTAAAGTACATTTAAACTAATCAGAAGCCGGACAATCACGGACCTAAAAACATCAGAGGTGGGATCAGGTGCCATGGAGGAGAGAGCATAGACTGCTGTCCGGTCACAACCACCATGTACTCTTTTTCTTGATCGAAAAAAAAACAAGTCAGTGTGTAAATAATGGATTAAGAATTAGCATGTAAACATTCATTCTGCAATTGACTTAATAATAGGTAGTATTTGCTGACAAGGTCATTGCATATATCAATATCTATAAAATGTTCACTTCAAAGGAGATTGTTGGTCTTTGAACAGTAAAGCTAAAAACCATCTATTGCAAATTGTACACGTATGATTTTTGAGTTAAATTTCATTATCAATACCGTAACAAGGTCAGTGACCTACTTTTCAAGCTAATGGCCTCTGAGTATTTCTCTGTAAATACTTCAATTTTTCACACTTTGACAATTTTTTTTTCAATCAAAAAAATTACAAGCAACAAAACTATTGATAAAATGTAATAGGAATGGAACAGAGTTGCTTCATATTAATAAACGATAAGCGTTTGAGCTATAAACAAATTAATTACGCAGTCCGAATTTCCTCTGTCAATTTCTTATTTTTTAATCTAATATAACGAAAATCTGAATTATACATGTAAGAACTCTAAATTATTTATAGCCTTTGTTTACTTCTGTTGTCCTTATTCAAATGATATTATTATTACATGAGGTCAATGATCAATTATGGGAAATGTCTGAAATGATTTTTATTCATATTTTTGAATATCTTTATTTCATGACATTCTTCTTCTTCTTCCATACGATTTTAATTCAATTACGATCAATTACATGTATTTGAAATAAATAATGAGCTTTAGCACGCTCAAGTAGCAAGAAATGAAATTTTGTGACAAAAATGAAAAAATTCAATGTTTAGTCCGAATTTACTCTGCATTACCATATACTGACTATTCTTCCTGAATTTCTTCATAATAAAAATAATGAACTATTAACTTTTTAAATTGATACTGAGTTAAAAGTTGGTTATTTTATCCATTTAGAATAATTTTTGATTAAATATATTGTACTTTATAAAATTTCCTCTCTGTCTTCTGAAAATAAGTAAAAGCAATCTTTTCAAAAGTAAGGAAGTAATTGAAACGTTTAAGTCATCATGTTTCTCATGAAGCACCATAAACATCTTTTCCTTGAAAAGTATCTAAAACGAAACAGAAGATTCAGATTCTGTGGTATATTTTATTTGCTTACGGGGATAATATTTAGGATATATTTAGTCGACATATGAATGGAAGTAACTATTGTTAAGATATGTTTTTTCTCTGGTTTCTGACTAAACGAAATACCGGTATTCAATGTATATTTGCTTAAAATCTCATATTTAGGTGCAAGAGATTTAAAAAAAATAATTTTTTTTCTTTTCTCATCACAATTGTACTATCACAATTGTACAACGTTAAATAGATATGGGAAACTGAGTTTGAAATCTAGCAGAGACTAAATTTTTGGCGGAATGGTGGCGTATGAATATATCTTCTTTTCTTATTCTCAAATCTACAATAGAACAATGAATTTGGTGATAAATTTTACACAATCAAAGACTTGAAGATTTTATCGTGTTACTTAAATTAATAATAAGGGACTAAAGTTTTTAAAACATATCTTTAAGAAAATTATTTTCCAAACAATCTACAATTACGTATGTTTGCTTTTAAATTCTTCCAATCTAAGTACAGGTATGAGCCAAAAATCCGTAGAAAGTGTTTTTTCTCTCTTATTAAGGACATACGCAAGGTACCTTACCTACTGATAATTTTTCAAGACATTTTTAGTTTAAGATGATAGTACCATCCGATGTTCATAGACAAAAAATCTGCTTTTGGAAGATATCAAATTATGAAAATTTTTGCATTATTCAAAGAAAAATGTACATAAATTACAAAACATAGATTTAAGATTTTTTTCCCCATCAAAATCAGTTTTACAAGAGGTGTACAAATCCATACATAGACATTAAAAGTATTGCACATAGGACCTTCATTGAGTGGAACTTTTAAACTCCAGGGAAGAACCCAATAATGTTCAAACTACGTTGCGTATGACCTTAAGCCATCAATTATTTTGTTTTTGTTACATTTTGTATCTCTATATGAATTCTCTACCATGTGTGCAAATAAGAAAAATTTAAATATAGGACACATATAAAAATAGCTAATATTTGATAAAGAAGACGTCGACACTTTGTCAGAATGGATTAAATGTTAAAATCGCGTATTAAAAGAGTGAGGGGCAATATGAAACCCATCTATATATCCAACTGTATTCAATAATCCAGATGTGAAAAAAGTGTTGAAATCCTACCTACATATAATAATTAATTACATGTATTATGCACACGGGTTAAAATTCTCGATCGAGACTGGCCTCAACAATTGATTATCCTTAAGGGAAATAACTTAGTCTGGATTTTATGCGTAACAAGAAATCTATCTTGACAAACAGAAAGAAATCCAGAAAAAAGAATTAAATTACATGATCAGTACGTACTGGTCCATGTTGACAAAGCAGGTAACAACATTGTCTTTGTTTGTAGGGCTTATTATATAAATTGTATTCTAAAAGAACTTGGATTTTAATTCTACAAGGAAGAAATTCTTCAAAATCATATGTCAGTTTTGAATGTTTTTAATACCCAAAGAACCAAAATGAATTTGAACTACCGTATGTATATTGGATTCCAAAACTTCATAAGAATGCTTACAAACAAAGATACATAGCGCAAATGTTCAACCAAACCTCTTTCTTTACTCCTCACTAAAATGTAACAGTAGTGAAGGAGAAACTTTCAAGATTACTGAGCAACAATATATTCAAGAAGTGGTGTAAATCAGATGCGGATACTTAAAAATTCCAAGGAACTTTTGGACAATTTGAAATTACAAGATTTTACCAAAACCTACAGCTTAAAAACTTCCGACTTTTAAACTTTGTACCACAGAGTCTGACACATCTGTTTCATATTTGGATATTTTACTAGAAAAAGAACGTTAATGGTAATTTAACAAGTAACAACAATTATCTGTGACAAACGTGATGACTTCAACTTTTCAATCGTCAACTCTCCTAGCTTATGCCGCAATATACCCTTTTTACCTGAATACGGAGTTTATATCTCTTAGTTGATTTGATACGCAAGAGCATGCTCTACGTAAACGAGGTAAATTATTCACAAACAAGTTGATGAAACAAGAATATCAAGTCTCTTTTAAAGTCATCATTTCGTAAGTTCTATGGTCGATACAATGACCTTGTCAGCAAATACTAGACAGAACAATTTATCATTGAATCAAATGCTGACTGACGTTTTTCATACTTATTGTTAGTCCATTATTTACGCACTGAATTGACGACGGGTATTTCCGTTATTTCCCGCTCATGACCAGGAGCACATGGCTTATTGTTCTATGGACATTTGAGCTTGAATACTGTCTGTTATCTCCATGTTTTTCATTTTTAGCTCTACTGGTCAGAGACCAGAAGAGCTTATGCGATAGTAATGCGTCCGACATCCGTCCGTCTGTCTGTCTGTTTGTCCGTCTGTTTGTAAACAATTTTTCAAAATGCTACTCCTCCTACAGTTTTGGTCTGATTTCAATATTACTTGGCACATAAGTAGACTACACTAAGATACATAATTCTGCATATCGGTTTTTGATTTCGATGAACGATGTTGCCGTGGTTACTAAAAATAGGTATTTCTGTGAAATTCTTTCAAAATGCTACTCCTCCTACAGTTTTGATCTGATTTCAGTATAACTTGGCACACAAGTAGACTATACTAAGGTACATAATTCTATGTATCGGTTTTTAATTTCAATGGTGTTGCCGTGGTTACTAAAAATAGAAATTTCTGTGAAATTCTTTCAAAATGCTACTCCTCCTACAGTTTTGGTCTGATTTCAGTATAACCTGGCAAACAAGTAGACTACACTAATATACATAAATCTGTGTATCGGTTTTTGATTTCGATGAACGATGTTGCCGTGGTTACTAAAAATAGAAATTTCTGTGAAATTCTCTCAAAATGCTACTCCAAATACAGTTTTTGTCTGATTATGATATAATGTGGCGTGCAAGTAGACTACATAAAGAACATAAAGAGACTTAATCAAGGATCATTATTCTATTTATTGCTGTTGTAAAGTTCCAATTCTCAACTGCTTAAGTTCTTTTCTCTTCCTTTGCTATAAGTACAAACCACGGCGTATTGTTTTATGGACTTTTGAGCTTGAATACTGTCTGTTATCTCCATTTTTTCATTTTTGAAAAGTTTTAATTACCTGTCCATTCTGGTATGCATATTTAACATATAAACAACATGTATCTACAGTTTGATTCAGCGGTGACTGTCTCTAAATTTATGATTGTTGTATTCATATTTATATATTTTAGAACCCAATTTAAAAAATGCAAATTAATTATTAAATTACAACCATTCAAAATGTTATCGCAAGACGCGCGAGAATGGCAAACCTTTTCTCCATATAAATGCTTTTTAAAATAAATCAAAAGTTTTTCTGCTAAATGCCAGAAAGATTTCGGTGTCTTCTAGATTGCTGGTTTTGTTTGCTAATCACGCTCAGATAGAAGCAATTTCGCGGTAGTTAATTATTGAAAAGCAGAATCAATTACACACTAATATACGTTAGTAATTAGTGTGAAATTAGCCTAATGAATATTTATTGCGGTATTAGGAACATTGGATATGTATATTTTTCAATTAATGACAGCATCCGTTTTATTTCTGTGAAAAAAATTCATATTTGAAAGAATATTAGTAACTTGCCTGTGAATAAATACCATATTTTCTTAATATTTAAAGGAAATTTCAATTTAATTTTTTTTATTATTCAAGAACCTGTTTTTGGGGGGTATGTATTACTGGAAGAATACTGAAACCAAACTATAAATCGACCAGCTTTCTGTTTTCATAGAACAAAAATAATATTAATTTCATTTTAAAGAATTATGAAAGATGTGTTTAAGCAAGGCATCTGCATTGTTCATTGATTTAGTTTTCACGTTTTGTTCAACCTTTTGTAAAACTATGTCCAGTAAATCAAGGTGTTTGAATTTTCGCCCGTAACCGTTGAGTTTTACATAGTGAAATTGGAATCTTAAGTTAATTTCATGACATAGTTATTTCTTAAATTATTTTTCTTTTCTCGTCGCAGCTTCTTATTTATAAGTTTTGTGAAACAATTTTAGAAAATAATTATAAAAAGACGAAACCCATTTATGAAATAAAACAACTACAGTATCCGGAATGAAGCCTACTGGGAACAAATGATATTCGACATAATCTGTAGAGATGCAGAATTAAATAATTTTGATGTCATCGATCGTGGATCAGATTTCGTGCAGAAAGTTAGTTATCATCCAATTTACAACGGTAAAATGGATTTTATATCTAGCAATAATGTGTTCCATAGAAAAAATATATCTGAGAAGGGAAAATGTAATCTCCTGAGGGCGAGAGATCTGTGAGAAAATGGCAAAGATCACATGGGAAGGATCTAGTTGTTAAGTAGGTCAGTTTGTTTGTTGTTTAGCGTCCTTCTTTAGAATTTCTCATTCATTTGGAGACGCCATGACTTGCCGGTGCAGAGTTGTAGTTTTATACCTATACTCGGCCCTCATTGCTATTGAGCAGTGAGGGATCTTTTCCAGGGAACACTACAGTGACATTACAGTGGAACCTTGGTCTCCTCCGAAGGATCATTCTTAACGTGTCGCAGTGGATTCGAGCAGCGACGTAAGGATCGTCTCCTTACTCTGTGACACTAGAGCAGACGCTTTTTCCACTGCGCCACACGGTCGACTTGTTTCTTTTACAGTTTTATGTAAAGAATTTCTCTGAGAATCTTGGCACATATTTTTTAAAAAATTGTCTCTTTATGCATTGTCTTTTCTGAACACATTTTTTTTTCTTCGATGAGAAATGCAGTTTGTAATTTTGTTTAAAAGGATATCAGATTTTCAAAAGAAGATGAAAAAATCTTTTTATCAAATTTTCTCAGATGACATTTTATATACAAGGTCACTTTATCACAGAAAACGCCCAAAAACGTTTTATATTCTAGAGGGAAAAAAAACAGTCTTACCCAAAAAATAAACAGCCAAATTACTAGTAGTAATTTTAGGTGACATTATTATCAAAATTATACTTATGGGTTTTGTGTTTTTGGAAAAAAAAAAGTTTGAAACATCCATCTTTTTCATCCTTTTGCAAGCTAAAATGTGTTTTGGATGAAATATAAAGATAACGAACGGTAGTCCAGTTAAGTTTACTTGAACAAATTGTGATGCCTTGTCTTAATATTGAATTTACAGGATAAGAGAAGTACAAAATGTAGAACACAGGTAACTCAGGATTGTCGACCACCAGCTTGTTTTGTTGTAAAGAGCAAATTGAATTAAAACCGAAAAATATGGTGAAGATTTAGTGTAGAAATCAGAAATTAACAATCTTTCTCCAACATTTTTTATCAGGGGAATATTTCCTTATTTAATCTATTTTTTATAGTCTTTGTAAAGACTATCTATATCGAAAGAGGACTTTGATCCTGTTTTTCAGTGAAGTATTAAAATGAAAAATTAGCAGATATGAAAAATACATTGGTTGGTGATTTTTTTTGTCAAATTATTTCCCTCCAATTTACCATGACATGTTCTTGTATGTGAAATTGAAAATTAATAAAGCTATGTATGTATGTGTGTGATTTTTGTCTTTCCATGTGTTTATCTCTTGTAGGTTTCGTTTTGTGGTTTGTTAATGACTTAAGTACCTTTTTTAATATTATTTTTTAATTGATTAATTTGTTTTATATATAAAACTTGCCCAAAATATGTCCTTCAAAAATATTACATTTAAATACTGAAACTCGAAATACTGTAGTACCTGAAATTTGTTTTAAAATGCAAATATTTTTATGAAATATGGAGATACAGAACAGTTTTCCAGCTCAAAGTCCATTTTACAAAGCAAATCGGGTGCAGAGCTATTACGAATCTCTAAAACATCAGACGTTGGATTGCCATGGAAGAGTTAGCATCCCCTGCCGACCAGTGACACCCGGGAAAAGAAACAGGAAAATTGGTAGACAAATTAGTTTATAAATAATGGCGTACCAATAACTATGAAAAACATCAGGCAGCATTTAAATCAATGGTAGGTTGTATCCGCTGACAAGGCCATTGTACTGACCACAACTTGCAAAACGATGACCTCAAACAGAACTGTTGATATCTTTGTTTCATTGACATGTTTTTCAGTAGCTTGCCTCGTTTAAAAAATAAGTCATAGCATGCTATTAACTGCGTATCGAATTAACTGAAATGTATAAACTTTTTATGCAGGTGATAAGGGTATATTATTGCTAAATATTAAGTAAAGAAATTTGACGCTTAAAAAGTCATCACGTTTAACATAGAGCTTTTTTTGGTAGGTTCTAATTAACAATTTTTTCTAGTAAAATATCCAGATATGAAAACAGATTTGTCAGACTTTGTGGTATCATATATCATATCTGTGGATATTAAAATTACAATTCTGGAAATAGTCATGACAAGGACTTTCCACCTTGTCTTGAAGCCTTTGGACAGCAGTACCTGTTTTGTAGACTTTTGCCTACGTTACCACTTGAACCTGTTTAACAAAGAGCTTTTATTTTTTTTTCTGTGAGTATATGTTTCCTATAAAGCTTTCTAATCCAGAACACATTTCTTGGTGAGTTGCTTTATGTTTCCATATTGAATATGACATAAATATGCCCCCCTTGAAAACACACCATCTACGTGCATGTGCTTTGTTTCGTACAGGCATGTGTATTTTCTGCAGCAGAATAAAATTTGCCTTCATTAATTCTAATGGATTAATTTATAGATGTTTATTATATACTCCAAGATGATTAATACTCTTGATTTACATGACTTAAAAACTCTCTGATTTTCAAGGGATAAATATTTAGAATATCGTAAACGCAGAAATTCCCCTACATATCAATTTAACTCCTATCGTAATGTACTACAAAGACAGGTAAGTGAATTGTACTCACCTGCAATCGCCGGAACTATATTCATCGCTGTAGTTAAATCAACAAACCAAACAACACTGAATATGACAAGGAATGAGATGGAATGAAGAGATCTGATTATTGGGAAAGAAAGACTGAAACAATAAAGACAAGCTGAACACAATTATATCTGTTAATCATACGGTTAGACAGTCATTACCAACTCAGATAAAAATGATTATTTTATTACTACAAACGCCAGTTGTGTGGTAACGTAGTAAACTATTTGATAGTGTCTGAAAATTTACTCGAATTAAGGAAACACTTGAGTATGAATAATTCAGGTCGGGTTCGGTGTAACTGTCTTTCTCTGTTCTTCCTAATCGTAGATTTCCCAAGGTTACAAAACATAATCTGTGCAGTTATAACCAGTCAGTGTTTATTGACGAATACAGTAATTTCTCTGGGCCTCTGTTCCCGGTAATTGATGTATTGTCCAATTACGTTCACTTAAACCTTTCTGAAACAATATGAACTGTCGTCCGAAAACTTATTAGTTCTACAAGAAATACAATGACAATGTTTAACCAAGTTCTGCAAAAGAGAATAATTAACATTGTTTAATTGGTGTTTTTAAATGAAATGCTTGCTTGTAAATTCCTGCAATAAAAATTAAAATAAGCTAGTGAACATGTTGTCCATTGTAGATTGAAGATGCATTATCCTCAGATAGTGGCAATTCAAATTTGTTCAAATCATGAAACTTCGGGGTGGGGAGGGGCTACATTGCAATGAGGTAGCACCTTTTCTGATAGAGGGACCAGCCAGAGAAAAAAAAATTCAATTTGATACCTGAAAAAAAACTTGACTGTCTACGGAATTTCACCGTTTTTTCCAGATCATAACAAGGAACACAAAGTGGGTGTCACAGGTTTTAAAAAAAGGATGGTACTCCCCAATGGCACCTGTAAAATATCCGTTTTTGCTCTGCTCCTGATTTGTATTGTTCAAATTGAGCCTTGAGCATTCTTACTGTTCGCCATCTCCATATTTCATTCAGGAAATTATCAATCAGACAGTGTTTTATTACACAACATCTTTACCAAACAGAGAAAAATAATAACGGAAACTTACATGGGTTTACAGCTTTTAAAAATTGAATAAGAGATAAGCTTTATGTATGAAATGTCTCGTTATACATGGCTTTTCTATATCAATTTAATACACACCTCCTCTACCTCTCTTTCATAGAAGATGTCTGAGCAGAGTTTCTCCTCATTCAATCTTTTTATTATTAATCTTCCATCCCATCCTGTATCTATATTTGTTAACCAAATAGAGGAAAATAATGTTGCTTTAAGAAAAAAAGATTCCAAAGTGGGTGATGAGAGCGTCTGCTCTTGAGTCGCAGGTTCGAATCCCAATGTGGGACGTGGAGACCGGTGGTTCCGATGAGACCGTATAAACCGAGGTCCCGTGTCACAGTAGGTGCTGGCACGAAAATGATCCCTCCTTGCTCAATGGCCCTCTGTGCCGATTATAGACCTCCACCGGCAAGTAGTGGCGTCTCCATATAAGTGAAATGTTCTCGAGAGGGACTGTAAACAATATACAATCAACCAGAACGGGTGAATCGTTACTTTTAAAAAATTTAATTGTATTAGGTTTTATTAATAAGACGTTTGCTCTGACTATATTGCACATTAACGATGATGTTGCATTGTCATGTAAAATATTTTATTATCTCTTCAGCCAAACTGCTTTCTAAAAAATCCATTACATTAAATATTGTATCGGCAAACGGGTCAAAAACAATGTCAAAAGTAAAGCCGGTGTGTTGACACTTTTCAAGAGATTGCACACCTGTATGTTTATAGGTGTACGTATATTGCCGACCTTCTGGTCATGATTTATCATCCTCTGTAGATATGAATTTTAAACTTAACTTCCCGTCACAAAATTGGATAGTATATTTGATTTCGTAAAAAAAAATAATAACATCCGCATTGCATTAGCTAAATAAACTTATGAGGTTTGTTTTCATGGTCATTTTGTAACCTGATGCGGAATAAGTTTGTGACAGTAATTTCCTGTATCTGATGGTCAATGTCAATTACAACTGTCTCAATGAAAAAAAATAAACAAATCGTATCATATGTGAAACTGAAATAAGTAATGAACTTTTCTTTTCCAGTTGAAAATATTTTCAAAAACGCAATTATATCGGGAAGAATTTCGAGCTTTTTTTGTTTACGTTGAGGGGTTAAATTGTTTAAAGTTTTGATAATATTTTTTTCAAAACAGTGATCTTGAAAAATAAGATGTTTATTAAATTCTTTTGATTCATAGATTACTGAAAACTCATCGGAAAGTGCATTATAGAATCTTATTGCATCATAAAAGTATTTTCAATATTAGCCAAAAGAGATAATCTTAATTTTGTAAATCTTATAATCTTAATTTTGTAACTCTTATAATCTTAATTTTGCGAATCATATCAGGACTAGTGTCCGGGCCAGGACAATTAACGGTTCACGGCCTGAGGCACGAGCAACTAATGGTGCAGGGGTAATTCAGCAGCCCTGGTCCGAAGAACTGATGGCCCTATGGTAATATAGCTGCTGATAGGCTTCGACAACTAATGCGCGCGGACTGGACAACAAATAGTACACGGTAAATCCAGCGGTCCAGTCCCGAAAACTTATAATGCACGTTTAATTCAGCTGCCCTAGCCCCAACTCCAAATGTGTGTCGGCAATATAGCTGCAAAGGCAATTGTAATGTTTGTCTGTTGTTTAACGTTCCTTTCGGGAATTTCACTCATATGGAGTCGCCATCACTTGCCAGTTTCAAGCTGGAATTATTTTCCTATACTCGACACTTACGGCCATTGAGCAGTGAGGGATTTTTTTCGTGCCATGCAGCACCTACATGTACTGCGACACGGGACCTCAGTTTTCCTATACTCAGCATATACTGCGATTAAAAATTGAGGGATTTATTTCGTGCCAGCACCTACTACAACGTGGTACCCCAAGTTTTTACGGTTTCATCGGAAGGAACGGTCGCCATGTCCCAAATTGGGATTCAAACTCGCGACGTAAGGATCAGCTGCCAAGGTACGGTCAACTAATGGTGCTTGAGTAATTCAGTTTGGCAGCTCCAGCAATACTAACTGTTCACGGACAATGCAGCTGGCAAGACCTCAAGCAACTAACTAGTATGTTGCTAGGGTAATTACTTGGCCAGACCCGCAAAACAAATGGTAGAGGGGAAATTCAGCTGTCCAGTTCCGCACAACTTATGGTACAGAGGTATATAATATACCTTGACGGGACAACTAATGGTTCATTAGATTTACAGCTTCCCAAGCCCGGAATACTTTTGGTGCACTTATAATTCAACTAGCCAGGCCCAAATAATTAATGGTGCATGGTTAATTCAGCAGTCCTGGACCGAACAATTAATGCGCGGGTAATTAAGCTGCCTAGGCACCGACAACTAGTTGTACTTGGGTAGTTTAGCTGACAAGACACGGTATTGTTTGTATGTTTAACATCCCTTAATTCGAGAATTTTTCCACTCATATGGAGACGCTATATTTGCAACTTTTGTACTATCAAAGTCCATAAAGACAATACAAAACAGGAGCAGAGCAAACACTTTTATAAGGTTTTTCCCGAAGAAGGGTATCTGATGTTTTTCCTGCGACTTTTTTTATGATTTTGGTTTTTTCACGTGCCAGGAAAAATGTCAGGGTTATTCACCGCGGACCCGCACAATTAATGGTACACGGGAAAATCAAGTACCCAGTCCTACACAACTTATGATACAGAGGTTAAATTCCCCTGATTTTCAAATACATGGCGAACTGAATTATATGCCGAAATTTGAATTTATCAAAAAACGCACAATGTCTCTAGTAAACTCTCTATTTAATATCAATAATGGCTGAAAAATATAATTTCTTCACATCTTGTATATGATACAGGGATTTAATCGGACATACATATATGTTTACATTTCAAGTCAGAATATGGGGGGGGGGCTGGCAAATTTATATTTATTACGGATTATTTATTTTCATCCATGAAATTCCAGTTGATTATTTTGATTTTGTCAAAAGATTGAAACGAGGACATTGATTACCCCTTTATTTTCTTCTTTGTCTTATCGGTACCTTTGATCTTGCGAATCGCCGTATTCACCATTTTATATTTAAGACTAATCATTTATTTCCCTATAAACACACATACATGTAGCGGAAACCAAATATATTAATAAATTAAAATACAAGAACATAATGGGAAACAAGGGGGACTTTATAATTTAAGCATTTAATACAAAGGAAAAGTGTTTCATTATTTTTCTTCGAGGTGAAGTTTTTTGGGGTTTTTTTAAATTTAATGTTATATGTCAACAAAACATGCACATGATCAACTTGGAAATGTTTCAATGACACGGCTAAACACTTTTGAATAAAATTCAACTCATTTTTATTTATGCCCCCAGTGGGTCCATTTGTAAAAATAACACTGAAGGAAATGGTTACAGAGATATGTATTTTACAATCTATATGAACAGCATTGTGAAATTCCCCTGCAGTGAACAGTAGACAAACAACTTGATTTGCTTGGTATGAAATTTTCTATATTTTAATTAACAATTTGTTGAATGTGTTCAACAACCAGGACAATTATAAGGCAACCGGTATTGGTTATTATGTTTTTCAAAAGACATATGTTTTCATTATTAATTTTTTTACGTTTCAAAAACTATAATTACTTTGAAAAGAAGGGTTTCTCTTTAGGATAAAACGGGCTTGAAGCTCGTGGGGTTTTGTAAAACCTTAATTTAAAATAAAACCTGCACAATTATGTAGGAATTGGTTAGTTTAAGTGAGGCCAAAGTATGACTTAATTAATCTTACTAGTCATATCATACTTTGGAATTTAAGAAACGCTGGTGTCAGGAAAACAATTAAGAATGTTTTTCGGTTTTTGTGTATTTTAAGAGTAAAACTAGGCACAAAAATATTGGTATATGTATATACCTGTAAAGTATGGCAGATATTAATATAAATCATATCATACTTTGAAATTTTAACATTGAAAAAGTCATACAAACCCTTTCTTAGATAAAAATATACAATTGACTGTATACTTTGTATTAATTTATCGGGAAGTATAATTATTTGACAAGAAAATTTATCTTTTATGGTGTTTAAGAATTGGCTTGTATTTAAAGTGATTCATCACATCTACTGAGTGCACATTGTCATGTTGATCAACTGACTACAAGTATCCAGTCTGGTAATCTGATTTTAAATATTTTTTGGTAATACAAAAATTGGCGAAAAGTTACTTGTATATTGTCATGTATTTTTTCTGTTTCTGCTAAATGTAAACTGCATTTTAAAATTAATCTCTTTTTTTACACAAAACTGTAAAAATGGACGACCATTTGATATATGTATGCCTGGAAATTTTTGGAAAAAAAAAATACTGTCATATCCTGAAAATGTTCTAAAAAAAGGAATAGGGATACACCCAATAAAGAAGTACTAACTCTGTTCATAAATAAGAAAATAAAAACTAATCTGACCTTGACTTTTTTTGATATTATATGAATACAAATTGTGAAAATGGTTTTTATTTCTGTGTAATTAACACTAATGGTAGCGATCTTCAAGGATCAGCATTTTATTGTCTGTTTGTAAATTCTTTAAATAACGTCCCTTTCTAATCTCGAGAATTTTTCAGTAATATGGAACCCGGAACGTTTATCATGACCATAATTTTTGGTTCCAGACTAACTTAGCTTCGTAAAAAAATGGAAAAGAAACAACTAAGTAGCTTATATGAAATATCTTTCAGTAAATGCAACCCGACGTTTATTAGAGATAATTTTTGTGCCAACACCCAAAAACTAAAACAAACAACTAAGTAGCAAAAATGTATGAAATATCTTTTATTGCAACCCGGAACGTTTATTATGAGCATAATTTTGGTTCCGGGCTAACTTAGTCCAAAAACTGGAAATGAAACAACTAAGTAGCAAATAGATATGAAATATCTTTCAGTAATTGCAATGCACGTTTATTAAGTAATTTTTGGTGCTTGGGTAATTCAGCTTGCCAAAATGGAAAACAAACAACTAAGTAGCTAAAATATATGAAACATCCTTCACAACCCGGAACGTTTATTATGAGCATAATTTTTGGTTCCGGGCTAACTTAGCTTCGCAAAAAAATGGAAAACAAACAACTAAGTAGCTAAAATATATGAAATATCTTTCAGTAAATACACAACGTTTATTATGACCATAATTTTTGGAGGTTAAATTTTCGTCATTAAGTGGAAAAGAAACATCAAAGAGCAAAAATACTTGAAATTGCACTCAGTATTATAACCCGGAACGTTAAATATGATCATATGATTTTGGTTCCGCGCTAACTTATCTTCGTCATAATGTGGAAAAGGAACTTCAAAGAAGCAAATATAGTTGAAAATGCGCCCAGTGATGCTAACCTGGAACGTAAAATATGATCATATAATTTTGGTTCCGTGCTAACTTACATGTATCTTCGTCATAAAAAGGAAAGAGAACTTCAAAGTAGCAAAATAGTTGAAATTGCGCCAAGTAATGCTTATCCGGAACGTTAAATATGATCAGAATTTTGGTTCCGGGCTAACTTATCTTCGTCATAATGTGGAAAAGGAACTTCAAAGTAGCAAAAATAGTTGAAAATGCGCCCAGTGATGCTCACTCGGAACGTTAAATATGATAATAATTTTGGTTCCGGGCTAACTTATTTTCGTCCTGAAAAGGAAAGAGAACTTCAAAGTAGCATAAATAGTTGAAAATGCGCCCAGTAATGCTAACCCGGAACGTTAAATATGATCATAAGTTTAGTTCCGGGCTAACTTATCTTCGACACAAAGTGGAAAAGGAACTTCAAAATAGCAAAAGATTTTAAAATAACTCTCAGTAATAGTCATCCAGAAATATGACCATAATTTGGGTTCCAGTCTGAGTTATCATAGTCATCATTGATAAACAACTTTTCATTTTGTGGGGCTGTTGAAATATAATCTCCATTTTCTTTTAAATTGGAGAAGGGGTGAGATTTTTAAAACACGTAGCGCAGCTACATGAACATTATTGCAGTTTACCTTTAACCTACATGTACCTGTGTAAATGTACATTTTTTTAACCTTCATGTATTTATTTAATATTTTTCTCCGAAGCAGAAATAATTTTTTTACCACATATCTTAAGCGGTTGGTGGTTAGGACATTCGTCGAGGTAACACTAATGTGCATTTTAATTCCTTTAAAACAAATAGCAAAAAAAAAAAAAAAAAAAACGAAAGAAAAGAAAAAGAAAAAAAAAGATTTTTTTTTTTAAAACTTGATCGTATTAAATTAAAAGCCGAGCCAGTTAACATATATTGCCTTTACTTTTCATATCTCAATTACTATTTTTTTTCTTCCGACGATTAAAAAAATTATCATTTTCATTAATTACACGTGCTTGACTTTTTTGGTATTAAAGGAAATAACCATACTCGTATTCTTATGTTTTCATGTTTATTTCATTACAGAATAAATCACATCATCATGAAATACATGTACTGTACCTACATGTATAGTATGAAGGTTAATTTAGAAGAAAATAAACCATATACGTAACATTCTTCAACAGTGAATCATATACATATTTCAAATGGAATATAAACCTTATCATCATGCCATTTCATCAATAATATCTAATTATGAAAAAAAATCTTTAATTATGAGGAATGGAAGCCGTGTTTGAGCCTCGACTTGGTGAAATGTCAACACGTGTAATATCATTTAAACAGAGAATTTAATTCCGTAAACACGGTAAATATATAATCATCAATATTTGTTCTTTACTTTTATCGAATTCTGAAATGAAAAAATTATCAATTAATTAATTCTTTGACATTGTTTCTTTAAATGTTAGTCTTTCGTAAACCCGGTCTTAAATTGTTTATCTCCTAACCATGCTCTTTACCTGTCTTTACAATGTTTACGGGTTTGCGTGCATTGAAGCGAGAGATTCACACCTGGCATGCACTAAATAAACAAAAGGAATTGAGTTGTAGATAACCGATTTGTATATATAAGATAAACAAAGCCTTATAATGCGATCAAAGTCATGTGTATCAGAAAGAGTATCATCAGGCTATTTATTCATCTTTTTTTTTTTAAATTGCTAAGTACAAAACATTGCGCGACGCACGAAAATAGAATGTCGCGGCGTCATGCTAAAACCTCAAGAAAAAACCCCACTACTTCCATGACTCAATGTGGAATGAAATCTGGACAGATACCGCGATTCAAAGATTGAACTCATGGCCGGAACCTATATTACAGTAAAATCCGGAACGAATATTATGATTTTAAGGTTCCGGCCGGAACGCGAAACACCCGGAACGAATATTATGCGACACCGGACAACTAATGGTTTATGGGAAATACAGCTTCGAAAATGTGTTCAAAAGTCAATTTCCGCCACATATCGTAGACGCTAAATATAATACATTTACAGTATTTCACCTGTATGGACAGGATTGGACAACTTAAGGTACACGGGTAATTCAGCTACCCATGCCCGGCGCGGACAATTTTTGATGCGCGGGTAATTCAGCTGCCCAGGCTCGCACAGCTAATGGCGATTGGGTAATTTTAGATGTCCAGGTCCGGACAACCAATAGTCACGGGAAATACAGCTTCGAAAGCCCGGCAAATCTATTGTGCACGGATAGTCAGCTAGCCAGTCCCTAACAACTAATATGGTGCATGGTTAATTTAGAAGCCCCTGGACCAAACAACTAATGGTGCATGGGTAATTTAGCTGCCTAGGTCCAAAAAACTAATGGGACGCGGGTTACTCAGCTTCCAAGACCCGTACAATTAATGGTAATCGGTAAAAACCAGCTGCCTTGTTCCGCGCTACTTATGATTCAGGGGTATTATTCACCTAAACAGGCCTGGAAAACTAATGGCATGGTTCTCAGGAAAAGCTGTCTAGGCCCAGACAAATTATGGTGCACAGATAATTCAGCGATCCAGACCCGAACAACTAATATGGTGCATGGTTAATTCAGTAGCCCTGGTCTATAACTAATGATTCACGTAAGATGTAGTTACCTTGGTCTTGAAAACTAGTTTTGTGGTGGTAGTTTAGCTGCCCAGGCCTGGACAACAAATGATACACGGTATATCCAGCTGCCCAGGTCCGAAAATTAATGGCGCACGGGTTATTCAGCTTCCAAGACCCGTACAATTAATGCCACGCGAGAAAATCAGCTGCCCAGTCCAGTGCTACTTATGGTTCAGTGGTATTATTCACCTGTACAGGCCTGGAAAACTAATGGCCAAGTTCCGGAAAACTAATGATGGCCGGGCAAAAGAACTTCGTTTTTCAAATTTCTTTGATCATAGCCGTATCATTTACCACTCTGGGGGCTGATGAGAAGCATGTGAGACTTAGTTTCGAACACTAGATAATACATCAATATACATAAAGGCATGTCCGACCGCAGGCTTGATTTGTTGAGATTAAAATACCTAAAATAAACCTATTCTCCTTGGACTTCATTAAGCTTTAATTCTTGTATTAATGTTTTTATTATTTTTTTAATCATCCAGATGAATATGATTAACCATGATAACAATGAATTTGTGTTTTCTCCCATCATTTTGTTTTAAGGGGGCCGACTATAGTTTCCATTGCGCAATATTTCGCGCATCATAGTAAAATGAAGCGTATTTACTGTTTTAATGAAACTTTTTTCGCTTAATTATTAAAATTAAACAAAATTAAGAAATTATAGGTATAAAAATGTAATTACAATTTGATATAACTGATTTTCTAACCGATTTTGCAATTGATAGGTAGGTTGACGTCGTTGCAGTGTGTTTTTGACGTTATGATAATTTGTAGCTCTTAAAGAAAGGGGTAATAAAAATATTATTAAAGAAAAAGTAATAAACATACGCTCTTGAAATTTAACACATAGAAATTTGAAAATATCTCCAATATTTTTATTATGTTTTCATGTGAATCCATTGTGGACATCGTATTTAGTAATACTCTATAAAAATAGTAAAATTTGCTAATTTTTGGCATTTTGAGATACCTCCTCTGGTAACAAGACGGTAGAATTTTGTGTTTCTTACATATATTGTATAATATAGTATTACTCATCAAATATTATAGTTTGAACAAAATGTCTATTGTAGTATTTATATAATTTGCTTTAAAGTGCTAAAAATTGGCATTTTCCTATATAAACCTATAGTAAATGTACCTGCATTTTGAAACGGTCTCTCAAAAATACCTGGACGGTAGATCTCCCCCAAATTTACACTTAAGTTAATGTAAGTTATATATGGTATAAAAATGAAGAGTTTCGCTATTGTAGTTTTCTCACAATAAAACTATAGTCGGCCCCTTAAGTGAGCAATCGGAAACTGACTGCAAAAATCGGACGTCAAAAATTAAAAAGAGTTCATTCAGACTTTAAGGAAGTAGCGTATACTTAGTAATCTAAATTTGACTAAAATAAACAAAATATTATTATCAGGTCGCAGGTTTTTGAAAATTTATGATTATTATGGTTTCCCTTCCACGTTAATCTTTCAAAATATTTCAAAGAGTAAAATTTATTTTCTTGGCGTAGTAGGGTAATATTGTGATAAAAAGCGGAAGAGTAGGCTGGTCCGTATGTTTATTAAAAGTTTTAAAATTAATTTTGATCTGTTTATTTTTATTGTTATGGAATATGCAGAGCAGATGATGTTTATAACATTTTAATACTTCCCAATGTAAACCTTGCATAAGTGACTGAAAAAATGTGCATCCCTATGTATTTACTATTAATTTAGTACTTGAAAATACATGATGTACTCCCTTTTCAATGCGTATAAGATGCATTCAGTGAAAGAATTTATACATCATTTTTTTGGCATTTTTGACTTGAATCCATATGTAAATGTTCCTCAATTGACTTAGTAGGCTTATAATTTTAAATACACATCTTAAATCACTATTTTGTTTTCAAACATTAAAAGAAATAAAACAGTAATACGTATCATCTGTTCAATATAAACATTTTTCTTTTACATGTATACCATAAGAGACCAACAATTTTCTTCAGGTATATATGATTAGAATTTGAAAATATGATACATTTGTCAAATAGAGTGTATAAAACAGACTAAGATTAACATATAAACATGACAAAAATGATCAAATACCGGTATCTCAATCTAATATAATACAAACAGCAAGGAAATAAGGTGTATTGCATATATTTGCTGCATTTTACAAATCTCACGGAACTTGGTGCATCATTTACATACTGTGAAGTGATCTTATAAAGCATATTTTCAAGTATACATGTGCGGAAGTATATGAAAAAGACACTCGTTCATGTCAATTGTACCTGATTACAGTGAATTCTGAAGTGTTCGATTTCTTCCTTGGTTACGCTTTTTCCAAGAAAATATATTTACAATTAAAATAGTTTCTATTTTGAAAGATCATCCCTTCGTCCTTTCAGCACAATTGAGGTGGCAGATTATCAGGTCCTAGTTACATATAAGTACTCCAGCTATCTTACAGTTGGTCTAAAACAACAAAATCGACTTAACAATACACGCATGATTATGATATTTTAATTGTTCAATTAAAATATGGGTATATCCATGGTCGTCGACATGTGATGATATACATTGTATAGTTATTTAAACAAAAAATAAAATGAAAAGAGATCTGGTGTTGCGTAAGGTTTTTTTCTCAATTTAATTTTTCTCTTAAGTTTACAATCTGAATCCATTAAGACACTAGTTATGTTGATGAAGACCTGTTGTATTCTTGTTTTATAGGGAGATGGTATTTGAATGACAAAAAATTAGAAGTATCACATGCCTTTTTACGGCCTTCTTCTTAGCTTTTTAAGATAAAATTCATCTGGCTTGGATTTTTTCTTTTTATATTAACTTTTATCACAATGTTAACATATGTTGGAAAAATTGTTTTCACCAGTGATAACCTTTACTGATGTGATTTGTCTATATTTGATCATTGAAATAAGCCCAGATCCCAAACATGGACATGGCCCACCACTGGATGAAGAACGCCAACACAAACAGCGACATGTTCCTGGCGGCCGTGAAGTTGGCGGATATTAGCTGGGAGCTGTCGCCGAGGTGGAGCCGCTTGGTTTCTTTCCGGATCCTGAGCCACGTTAGGATGTATAGGATGCTGTTCACCACGACAATCAGAACAAGAGGCACGGTGGTGAAGAACAGGTTAGCTATGGTTCCTTTAACGCCGTCAAAATTGGTCTGAAACAATACATACATGATATTTAAATTGTTCCATTAAATGGCGTATATAAAGGGATAATTATACGCTGATTAATCGCTTCAATGATATCCTTATCAATAATTAAGAGATCAAGGGACCAAAACGCCCAAGCCACCTTGCACAATAAAAAAACCCCACTTTTTTTTAAA
This sequence comes from Saccostrea cuccullata, assembly GCF_032062105.1. Classification (NCBI taxonomy): domain Eukaryota; kingdom Metazoa; phylum Mollusca; class Bivalvia; order Ostreida; family Ostreidae; genus Saccostrea; species Saccostrea cuccullata. The sequence continues at coordinate 135,473 of NW_026926219.1, read as the reverse complement.
TTATTTTTTCTCTTATACAATGTGAATCCATAAGGACACTAATTATGTTGATGAAGGACTGTTGTGTTCTTGTTTTATAAGGAGATGGTATTTGATGTACCGACAGTAGAGAGTTCAGTGCCTTGGATCTCGGCCTTCTTAATCTTTTTCAAAACGTTCCTCCTACAATTTTACCTCTTTCTGATGATACACAAGTACACAATTAAGATACATAGAATAGTGCATCGTTTTTGGATGAACGGTGTTGCCAGGTGGTTACCAAAAATATAATTTTCTGTGAAATTCCTTAAAAACGCTACTCCTTCTACATGGACATGGCACACAACTGGATGAAGAACGCCAACACAAAAAGTGCATGTTTTTGATTTCGTGAACGGTGTTGCCATGGTTACTAAAAATAGAATTTTCTGTGAAATTCCTTAAAAACGCTATCCTTCCACAGTTTTTGTCTGATTTCAGGAACTTGGACACAAGTTCACTACGACAATCAAAACAAGAATAGGCACGGTTTTTGAAGAAAAGGTTAGCCATGGTTACAAAAAATGACGCCATCAAAATAGCAACTGAAACGGAATCAAAGAGTTTTGGTCTTTTCATATAACTTGGCACACAAGTAAAGGGATAATTATACATGATTAATCGCTTTTGATTTCGATATCCTTATCAATAATTAAGAATTCTCTGTGAAATTCCTTTAAAACACTAAGCCACCTTGCACAGTTTTGGTTTGTTTCAAAATAAGTTGGCACACAAGTAGACTTCACAAAGATACTTAAAATAGAGAATGGTTTTTGATATCAATTTGACTACCTTTACAGTGTATGTGTTTTTTCTTATATGTAATGACATACATGTGTATTTAAAAAAAATCATTTCAAATGCAGTTTCAAATATTTATCTGCTATCCTTTTGGTCCTGAAAATACGTTGTACTATCTTTTCATTTATATCATTTCATGATGTTTTGATTATTCATCTCAATATTAGTAAAAAAAATTTAAATGAAGAGACATTAAACAAAATAAAAATAAATAAAGGAAAAAACAATTCACCTACAGTGTAAATATCTGCATGTTTTAAACATTTTAATAACCTAGACAGACTGTGCCTCGGTGGTGCAGTGGTTAGAACGTTTATTCGCAGAGTGTGAATTTAATCCTTACATCGCTAAGGGTTTACGTCGTAGGATCGAATCACAATTAGGAACGTGTATAGACCGATCCTTTATATGAAACTGTACTGTGTTAAACCAATGTCCTTTGTCCGCAGTAAGTTTTTGCACGTTAAAGATCCCTCATTGCTGAAAGGTTTTAAGTGCTGAGTACAGGTCTAAATTTGCAGCCTTTGACCGGCAACTGCTGGCGTCTCATTATAAATGAAATGTTCTCGAAGGGACGTTAAATACACAAACATACATAAAAACAAACCTAGACAGACATAGTGATGTTCGGATCAATCATAAGATTTCACGAATCTGTCAATCAGGTTGACAAGTTTAAAACATTGGTTGCTTCGTAATTATTTTCAATGTTTAGTTATAGATTAGAGATTACGAATTTGAAGAAAAAGGAAGCCGAGTAGTGACATAAACATGTTGCTGGTGGAGCACGTGCAAATAGATGCATAATCGCCATGAAAAGAATAAGTTATACATTGTTTAACATATAGCTGCATTAGGTGTGTGAGGAAACTGAAATGAGAAAGAGATAAAAAGAGGTTCGGTACATACAATGTTCCATTTGGCCCAAGTTGTCCTAAGATACCAGCGAGGGCGGCAGTCGCAAAAGGTGTACCAAACGTCCATAGGAGAAGCCGATAATCCTTCTTACCAAACGGGATCTGCTTGTTAAAGTAGATCAAAATAAAGGCGTTTATGGCGACAACATTGACCATCAAGTTCTGAGCAGTAACAAAAACCGCCAAATTAAACCCGTAAAATTCGCAGAGTTCTTTGGGATAGACATGGCCTCTGACGATGACAATATGGAGATGGTCCGTGAAATGGGAGACGTTAAATCCTCCATCACAGAGGGCCAAATACACCACGAAACGCTCACTCCTCGTCCACCGGAAAAATGTCTTGTGGCCTTTGTGTCGAAATGATAGAAAAATAACAATGACTACGCAGATGAAGCTGGTAGAGATACATAACAAGGCCGGAATGTGTATGTAAAGAAACTGTCCGTTTGCCAGTCCGTATACTGGGAGATCGTATCCTGATCTCATAGTCTTTTCTGTTGTGCTGGACTCGTTCATGATGTCTCGAGTTTAGTTCATTTCTTCTGAATGGACACCTTTTTTATTTGGGAGACTGAAACACTTCCTCGACTTATCCGTCTAGCCTTCCCTTTTTAATTTATTTTTCTTACTGTGACTAGATAGTTTAACAAATACATAATGCCGAGCCCTTTCGATTGGTTGACATAGAGGTATTTCCGCCCAAATCACAAATAAGATCATTATATACATTTAAAGATACTATATATCTCGACCTACATTTGAAAATCTGAGTATACTGTCGTATCCTCAGTTTGCATAATTATACACTGTATATGTTTTCCGCGTCAAAATTATGAAAATGAATCTTTGTAGGACATTGTTTCTGTAGACGTAATAGCGGTCCACAAAACTTTGTCTTGTGACAACGATGGGATTATATGATTTTGGCCTTTGAAGTCAGTGATCTTAACACGAAGTAATCCCCTTATAATGGGTTTACATACTGTACATAAAGCATTTGTGTCCTTTCGAGTTGCAAAGGGCCGTTTAACTAACTTCCTGAGTGTACATCTAATATAAAATCAGGCAAAAATGTATTAATTTTTTTAGTTACCTCGATATTTATATCAGGTTACGATTGAATGCATGAATTATAATTTCATGAGTTACTGCCTCATCAATAATCCTCAAAGATGGTTTTAGAAAAATGGCCAAACTACCGCTAAAAAGACAAATAACCCCCAAGAGGTTCAGTAATAAGCATTAATTTTACATCCTTGTACCGTCCCAGTTTTTTTTTCTTTCTTTTTTTTTCTTTTTACATTTTACATCTGCTATTATATACTAGCTGCAGAACTGTAAAATATATTGACAGACCGGAGAGCTACAGTGCCACCCATTGAAAAAAAAAACAGTATGTTTATTGTGCACAAAAAGCTGAGCTTGGCTCAGGATTAATTTTTCCAAATACTCCGGTCTGTCAATATATATATTTTTTTGGAGAGGTACAGTTCTGCAGATATCCGTGTACTAGTAATTTCCCTATCACTGTCTCAGTATCAGCCAGCCTCTTACTGCCCCTATCAGCCACTGACTACCACTTAGTCTAGTCAAATTACCAAATTTTCCTTCAAAATGTGAACTAATTGCAACAGTTTCAAAACTTAGTTTTAATCAATCTATGATATGATCTGAATATATAACAAAAAGTTTAGAAAAATTTATACATGGGAAAATTGAAAAATTGAGGTCATTATTGGGACGTATTGTGTTCACTCTGATTAAGTGTTAAATAAACGAACAATGTAAAGTAGAAACTTCTATACTGGTTTAAAAAACATGTAAGTAGGGAAATAAACTTAACTGAATAAACTGAATTGGAAAAATATTAAATTTTGGTTACTATATGTGTTGGTTGCCATGGAAACAGTATAAATTGAGAATATCACCTACTTTTGAACAATGAACCTTTACAAACACGAATACAGTCACTACGTTAGTTTACACACATACTCAAAATGCACTCTTTTGCCATAAATGCTTCAAAGAAATAATTTAGAAGATTTATGTAAATAGATGGTAACCATGGATACATTATAAATGAATTTTACATGAAAAATTTCGGTATTCAGCAATGCTAAGTATAGCACGAATATACTCAATCACCAAAAGTTAAGAAACAATAAAAATGTTTTAATTCATATGAAAGTTGATATCCGAAAATAATTAGGAGAGATTTAGAGGGGTCAGGGGACATCCCCAATAAGAATTTTTTTTTTATGAAAAAGTAGTAGAAAATGCCCCCCCCCCCCCAAAAAAAAAAAAACCTGAATCCCTCCTGTAACTGAAAGGTTTTCCCCGTATATGAAGAAAATTGTGGGAAGATCTCATAGAACCCCATTCCTCCCCGAAATAGATTTATGTTTTTATTCTGGATTAGGTAGGTTGTTAATTTTTCTTTTGTCAAGCTGTTCCCCATAGATTACATTGTAGTTGTGTTGTCCACCCTTCAGAAAATTTTCTTTCAACTTTGACACCAGTTTTGAGTCCCTGCAATATGATTGCTTGGTAACTTGTATAAAATGCTCAGAAATAAAAAAAATACTCTGTTTACATCAGTATCATAAAATGCTTGTACACTATAATGAGTATGATGGTTCTTGCTTGATCAGAACTTGAACCAACCCCACACCCGGGTACCCTACAGGGTATTTCTTGTCATGAGTTTAATAAAAATGCTATCTTACTCATATCAAGTGGATCAATGTATTTCTTTTTTCCCTCCATAAAATGAAACCACGCCCTCCGGTGTGATAAGACCATAGCAACATTTAGTGTTGCTTCATGGATGGTGATATTCCAAAAAATATTTCAAGATTTTTTTTCAGTGTAACCCTCAACTACATTCAATAATATGAAGATAAGACACGTTTAAGGATAAAATCTGAAATTGTTATCCCTTGAAAATGATCATTGTTGACCAAGATGTAGCCGAATCAACAGTAATTGAATTGCATTGAGTACAAAATATCGTGAAATGTGCGCGCAAAGGTCCTGCGCAGCTAATAATTATTATATTGTTACCCTTCTTAAATCTTAATGTATTTCAAACCGTTGCTATGTAATTTTACTTGAAGAGTGTGGGGGCAGTTGAAAGCACACAGTAGATTATTTTATTCTTATTGATAAAAAAATCTAAGGTCAAATTAAAGCACTTACATAAATGGAATGAAGTAAAAGAGAGCAAGCCAAGTATTTGTTTCAAGGAAGAATTAAATGTTAAACTCTTGGTAGATACTGGTAGTCAATTTTTACTTGTTCAAATTCATATGTAAAAGTATTATTAATGTTTGTTATATTTTCCCAAATATTTTTATCCTAACAGTAATAGAAATTATAATACTTTGGCTTTAATCTAGGAATTCACCCGCATGGTGCAGTGGTTAGAGCATCTGCTCTAGAGTTGGAAGTAAGGAGTCGATACTTACGTCGTGGGTTCGAATCCCACTGTGGGATGTTGAGACCGGTCGGATAAGACCGTATAAACCGAGGTCCCGTGTCGCAGTAGGCACTGGCGCGAAAAAGATCCCTCACTGCTTAATGGCCCTAAGTGCTGAGTATAGAACAAAATGTGCAGCTCTCCACCGGCAAGTGGTGGCGTCTCCATATGCATGAAAAATTCTCGAGAGGGACGTTAAACAATATACAATTATATAGTAGAAAGATTCACGTCCATCTACTTTTCTTTTTTCAATGTTGAGAATTCTTATATTATTCTTATATTAAGAAGTGACTTTGAAAGTGTTCCAGATTGTTCACATTCAAAAGCATGCTCATGGAAACGCCGTTATCACCAGTTCCCATAGAATGGAGCTTCAATAAGTGCCGCATCAGGCATTTTACTGTTGCAAAAATGACTATATGATCTACAAGGAGAAGTTAAGTTTTTAAAAATGGGTTTAAAATATTTTAAAAAGTTACATTAAGAATTTTAAAAAAGAACATTTAAGCATTTAATTATGTCTAAACGATTCCATTTAAATTATTTCCATTACTATAAACATAATGCAGCTTTTGTACATGTATAGATGCATGGTGCAGTCTTTATAGAGAAAACGAAAGGTCAATATCAATTGGCTTTTTATATAAGGTTCGCTACTCTTTACAAAAGCAATACGCAGTAAATCTGTAGAGCAAAAAAATTGTTTGAATCACACAGTTCAAATTTAAGTTCCAGAGATGCCTGAATGGAATTAAATATTTGATTTTTTAAACTTAGAGACCTTTAAATCAAATCCTGTTCATATGATTGCATAAATTCTGTACTCTTTATTTCAAAATGATAAATTTCTATAAATTTTCTAGATATTTAATCAAAATATATTCTGTGATGATGCATGTTACAACTCTGATATACATTGTACTTGTCTGATAAGCTTCCTTGCAGAATTCTTTAGAAAAGGCTGTTTTGACGTATTTTGTATACAAACTGTGTTCCATACATTTTTTGTTTCTTGTGTATAAATTCCAAAACTACTGGGGTATAAATCTCCATCAGGTGTTTACAAATAGATTGAAAGTAAACACATTCACATTTAGGTATTTCACATACATGTATATTGTGAATACAAACAGAGTTCCATACATTTTGTTTATATGAATGGTAATTGCAACCATTATATATGTGTAGATGATATTTGGCCGGTGTGGAAGTCAAAACTTCACTTCTTTGAAAATCAAAATATATAATGTTTTGGATTTAGTTTTGACTGCATAACAAACTACAGGTTAAAACAACAACTTTTAATGCTAATTGGCTATTGTTTACAGGCTGTCTGTCATAGAAAGCTCATATAGAAAAAGTACGGTGTGCAAATGGGTAATTCTAAATTCATATTGATCCCTAATTTTAATCTTTCGATTTCCCAACTTTCCCCTGAGTGAATTTTTCTAAACTTTTTATATGTGAGTTACCAATAGCTTATCTACAAATCAGCATTAATATATGAACTGTTGCAATTAGTTCTCATTTTTCAGTAGAATGACTAGACTAACTGTATACTGTTACCGTCTTCTGTCAACTCCGGATGGCCTTTGCTGATACTGCCACCACCAGCTCCCGAATGTCACAGCATTTTATGGGAATAGAAGTCCCTGATTAAAGGAGTCTTCCTGTTAGGTTTTGATGAAATTACATTTTACTTAGACCTTAACGAGGCTGGGGGGTGGCAGCCATTTTCAGACTATTTCTATCTCCTTTAAAAGGAGAGCTCCATATAAAGATATAGAAAATGATCAAAATTTAAAACTAAAATTTATGATTTTTTTTCTTTGTCAAATGAATGTTGACAGCTTAAGATACCATATCTAAAAAAATAAGTTAAATCTGGTGGTTACTTTGTGGTTAAATTGTTGACCCCCCAGCCTCCTTAACCTGACCCTTGTTCTAAAATGAAATTACATTTTACTTAGACCTTAACCTGACCCTTGTTCTAAAATGAAATTACATTTTACTTAGACCTTATCCTGACATGAAATTACATTTTACTTAGACCTTATCCTGATCCTTGTTCTAAAATGAAATTACATTTTACTTTGACCCTATCCCGACCCTTGTTCTAAAATGAACATAGTAAAAACTATGTTTATGTATGTATATAAATGGATTGATATTTGCATAAATATATATTTGCATATCCACTGCACTCTCCCACTATGAACATGCAGCCAGCAACTGCGTTCATAGGAGTATAGACGCAACTGCTTCTGCTATGAGTGCAATTGCTCTAGCTCACCCGTGTAGAACAAGTTCTACTACACATGTGTGTGGTGTTGAGAAGTATATATATGAAGTGTTTCGTAAAAGCTTTAAAAATAAGTTTTTAATAATATTTTTTGGAAAAAAAGGAATTCAGAACAATTTAAATTGCTGTTTGATATCTTTAAAAATTTAATTTTGGTCAATGTATTTAATTGTAATATAAAACTTTTAAAAAATTGACTAGAACTCCATATTTTTATTTTTTCGTATCATGCATACTTGTACAAAGAACGATAACTCTTCACACTTGGGTAATAACATATAAAGAGATCTAGATCTATATCTTTTTCAAGAAAAAAAAATAAGAAAAAATACCAAAAAAAAAAAAAAAAAAATCACAGAAAAGCATACTGGAGTAATAATCATTATAAAAGCATTCTCATTTTTATCATAGTGTTAAATTACTTATTTTTGTCAGATGATTTCAATAACGTTGATTTCAATGACGTCACGACTGCATCAAAACAAAAATTAAGAGAATGTTATGACGGTGCTGCTTGCATCCAGATAACTGTGTTTGAGAGGGAAATACTTTATAAATTGTGATTTATTAGAGAAAAGGAGTATTGAACAGGTGTACTGATTTTAAAGCCGTATGGTTTTCTTTACTGAAGACAGAAGAAGCTGCGTCCTTATGTAAGTCAGGATTTCCTCTTATATTCTTGAAAACATCAAAGAATGCAAATATAAGTAATAAACAACGATTATTTAGTGAACATGGCGTAATGAATAGCAATAGCTCTGCTGGCATATTTTCCATGATGCGCTAGCGCGCATCATGGAATATGCCAGCAGAGCAATTGCTATTCATAACGCCATGTTCACTAAATAACGTTGTTTATTTCTTAAATAACATATAAAATACTTTTTACTTTGATTCCTTTCCTGTTTGTACATGAGAAAAGTAAACACGGAAATTTTATTTAAGAATTACATTTTTTATGACATAGATACAATCTTAGTTAAAAAAGATAAATATTCCGGAGATTTATCAATTAATTCATCTGCATTCATATTTTAAAATATAAGAAGGAAGGTATTCTATTATTGCTGTTTCTTTTTCAATATTTTTCACTTCTGGTTTATAAAATTTAACAAAAAGGTATTAATTCTAGTATTTAAACATTGATTTATTTCCGTCAGTCGAAGTACATGTAATTTCGACTCTGTATACGTAACTAACACTGACTAAGTACCTATTGAGCTTTATACAGCCAATTACTGTGATTATTCTTCCTCAATATAACGGCTGCATGGGAAAATAAGCTACTAACAAAAATATACATGGTACATGGGCACACACCTATCTATTTTGAAAACATATGAAAGATTTAAAGCATTTATGTTAGTGAAACACATGTATTTTCCCAGTGCAAATGCATTCTTTAAATTAAGAGTTGTCTGTCGGTAGGCTTCTAGCACCTTCGTCAAGTACGCTCGGTGTACATGAGTCTTGTACAAATTTTAATTAAACGGCTAAAAATTGAAATTAATATAATCATTGTTATTTTTTTGTAATTACTGATAGATCTACTGATAGATCTAAGGATCATCAATTAATTTTAAAAATATATATATTATCCCTAAAACCCATTAATTTTCAAGGTTTTAGGGAACTATTTCGCTGGGTGAATATTACAACTTGATTAAAAAATCCTCTTTAGTGGAAATATATTAAAATTTTCAGAAAATTGAAGTGTGCATCGTGACTGAACTTAGATTCTGTCCTCGCATCTCGTCCAATCCCTTACCCTTACAATGTTTTCAAGCATGCCTGAAACTAAGATTAGTAATGTTTTATATAACGCCTAATAAAGTCACCGGGTCTTCAAAACGCTTTATATTAAGGGATCGCGCGATATACTTTCAAGCGTTTTTCAGAGGAAAAATAATGGAGTAAGTAGAAATGTCTTCATTTCCATCACAAGAAAACAGACCTTTAAAGAAGCCCAGGCTCGGGCCTCCTGACGTTTATCCTCAGGATACAAAACAAAAAGAGGTAATTTAGTTTCAAAAATTCCCGAGAAGAAATGTAGGAGCGACAACACGATGTTATAATAAAGACGAGCAGAGATGCTTTGTGGTTGCCATTGTTTTAATTCAATTTTGAATTTTTAAATGCATTTATAATTGAAACTCCGTGAAAATAATGAATGACGATTATTGTTCTGTTTCACTTAGAATTTCATTATGTGAAATCCAGAAGATTAAATTGCTGTAAATAATTTATTATTATTTTTTTTTAAGGGGGATGTCCGGCCACCTTTAGTGAAGTGAGAACAAAATGTAAACATTTCTTCAAATGGCTAAAATACATTATATTTTGATCAAATTTTAAGTCCTTATGATAAAGATACAATAAATATGCATAATTGAATGCATGTTGTGTATATATAATCTATACTTTTGCAGAAAAATGCTTTTGATATGCTCTTTAGAACTGCGCAGCTACAGAATTCAGCAGAGCCTTAAAAAATCCAAAAAAATACGCAAACTGTGCATTAATGTTCTCTCTACAACCATTTGTTGAGAAAATGACTAAATTTTGCACTTTTAAATGATAATTTCAAGTTCAAAACAAGGCACCGTTGTCTTCAAAAAGAGTGCAAAGAACCATGAAAGTAGTTCATGGATAGCAGCACGTGGTCTATTTTTAGCACAGAATTTTGTTTTCCAGACCTCTTCTTAATATGGAGGGACATAACTATCTTTAAATGTAGAAGAGAATTACAGTTGCAAAATATTTCAAATAATATGAACACTTTTAAAAGAGGAAAGATGTTATAGTGTTGCTTGAAGTAATTTATTTAGTATTATTATCGAACAGTTGTTAAATAGTGTACGTATTGATATAAAAAAAAATCTTAAAGTCTTTGATTCCAGGTAAGGAAAAATAAGCACCATCAAAGTTAAAAATTAAGAGTTTGTAAGTTTGCCATAGATAACTTACTAGTATATCATCTATCAAAATTTTAATTATCACCTATGAAACACAAAAGAAATAAGACACATATAATCGATATGAATGACCTTGTTTTAATACCTACTAGTACGAGGGGTGATCAAAAAGTTCGAACTATCTCTATATCTACAAAACCACAATTCAGATTAGAAACATAGCCAAACACAAGTTCTATAAATAGCATATGCTGAAGTTTTGTTCCTTGTTTGTGATGTCACAGTCTGAAAATGACGTCATGCAGTTACTTGTGACGAAAATTCTATTTGCCCATATTGTCAAAATTAAAATTTTACAAAGAAAAAAATCAACATAATTAGATATTTTATACCATCTTTAAAATGACGTTTGGTGGTCCTCTAAACTCAGGGAAAAATTATTATTTATAGGTGAGAAAGAAATTCCTTAAAATTCAAACATAATTGTTGACGGAAGAAAAAGAAAAAAATATCATTTAATGGGATGTAAAAAAAAAAAAAAAAGTCAGGCCATTTGGACCAGGCAGTAGATCGGGAGAGAGGGCAACCAAATATTTTATAACAAGTGGTCTTATAAGGCTAGTACATATTCCATCACGTACTTAGTAATGCAAAATTTTTTAATCTTTTGCACTATTTTGAAAAACAAACATAGGATTTTCGGGGGGGGGGGGGGGGGGGGCTCTCTCTTTTTTTGCGATGATAGACATAGCATATGCAATGGACCTTTCTTTGCAAACATTGTACTCGCTTCTAATTTTCAAAGAAACAACTTATTTAATATATTTTATCAAGCTTCGTATGTTCAATGAGCGAGAGCTTATAACGTTGTCAACATAATGAGACATGATGCGTTTTTATGTCCAAACATTACTCCATACAATGTGTTGGTCATTGCAAACAATCTAGCTATTTATGTGAGGTGCCTGAAGGAAATCCTATAACTGCCTATTTTTTCTATCTAACTTCTAAACAAAATATACATATGTACCAATTTTCGAATGTAAGACAAGTAATTACAATTTGTTTTTCATGCACCGCATATTGTTTAACATTTTCAAATTAAATGCTAAGCATCCTCCTTGCAGTGCCCCATTTGAAAATAACTTCTAACGCCACAGAAAAAAGACCCGCTGTAAACACATATGTTTAGGACATTTATATCTTTTTTTCTTGAGTTTTAAAGAAACCAACAAATTATCAAGACTTGTTCCATGAAAAATTAAATATAATCATGGTAATAAACGGATCTATCCACAGCAGATATTTGCACATGCCAACCACGTGCTCAGTGGAATAATTTTATCGAGGAAACTCGAACTGTAAACAGAACAGTTTTTCCCGATTTGCTGGAGTGGGGTTAAAATCGCGTTTTTTCATTAATCAGATGATGCGATGCAACAAATAAAAGTAGTAAGTAATATAACCTATTGATTATTACTTAGTAATTTCTTGTCTTGGTGTTATTATGGTCGCATTTATTATAAAATCAATGTTATTCGAACTCTGTGTGACAGAGGAATGGCGGACGAAATAAACACATTGCCTCAGGAAGACACCCATATGAAAAATCAAATTTTCAAGAATTATGGATAATGACAAGAAAAAAGCGAAACAAATGGTTGTAGCCATATTATCAATGAATCAAACTTACACCATTTTCAAGGCATTTATCATCTCGTAAATGCTGTAGCTGCGCAGTTCTAACATGATTAATTTCCTCCTAATTAAAACAAAATAAACTTAATTGTTTACTAATTTTGGTCTCTAACAGTAGGTAATTAATGCATTAGCACTTTGAGTAACTTTGGGCTAGTTTAGTAGGGTATTAAGCGCATTCTTGGTATTTCTTATTTTACACCAGACTACATCCAATATGGCTTGTACATCCCCCTTAATGACAACGAGTAAAAAGTGTAACATCTTGTCAAGAGAACCCAGAAAATGTCAATTTTCAGTAGTTTCCTAGGGTATAAAGTTGATCTTAGGACATTTTTTGTGGCTGACTTTTAACAATCACAGTTGATTTCATTTGAGGCACTCAGCAAAAGTAACTAGACAACCAGTGCAGACTCGAGGGGCCCTTGCAGCACTGTCCTGGGCAGTCTACAATGCACACCAATAAACCCCTGCCCCATTTTGTTTTATTAATTTCATTAAGGATTACATTTCTTAAGTTTATTTTTTCATTATTGTTCATGCTAATTCATTGTGTTTTAATATTCTTTACAGGATGAGCTAACAGCCACAAGTGTAAAGCATGGGTTCAACAACAGCCCTCCTATTGGTTGGGATGAGGTCTGTAAATTATTTATGTTTTTAAAAACTTGAGTGGTAGAGTCATCAATATACAAATGTTATACAAGTACGAGCATCATAAACTGATCAAATTTTATTAGCAGGATAAACAGGAAAGAATTTAGACATATTTGACATGTGTGGTTATCCAATAGATTATCTAATCAAATGTATTTTTAAACACTAGAACAAAGGTATATCACCGGCATGTAATCTACAAAATACTTAAAATGCAATTTTTACCTTTATTTTGTAGTATGGGTCGGCAAGAAGAGAAAACATCAGTCAGGAAAAGGTATCTACAGGGGGTTCAGAGAATGTAATAATGATTACTGACCCTGACATGATGAATGTGCTGGAAGAATAATTCAAAATTTTCTTATTTCTTGTGCATAATTTAAAGAAGCATAACTAATAAAGCTAAAACTTTGTTAAAAAGAATATTTTACTGTATATATTTTATCTAAGTTAATGTATGATAATTGAGGTAATGCATTTATTTATGAGAAAATTGTTATGTATATTTGACCAATAAAAATGTTTTTATTTTAGTTTGGCAAAGATTTCATATCAGTGCTCAACAAAAAGACTGAGATTAACACCTTTCAAGACACGACAAAAAAGAAACAGATGCCAACAAAGGATATATTTTGGCCAGTAAGTTTTTTGCAAATCTTTTTTCACTTAATTTAAGTTAAGGTAGAAAAAGTATCGTAGAAAAGACAACAAAGTTTTGTTTATTTCACTTATTTTGAAATCTGTTATTAATTAAAAACGTTTTCTGTAACAGGCTGCCAAAAATCAGAGTGCCATGAGAGCCTGGTTTAAAGATCTGGCAGGAAACAAACCACTGTCCCTGTTAGGAAGAAAGGTAGGTTCTTAAGGTTCTGTTTTAAGTACATCAAATTTAAATATTTTGTTCAGAACCTATCCCACAACCTCAGTCCATTAACCAGATATCGAATCTTTATATTTACTTTTATTAATACCTTCTTTTCCCTTTTATTATGGTGATATAAATTTTCAGCTCACCTCGACGAAGTTGAGATGAGCTTATGCTGTACCCTCTGCGTCGGTGTTAGCATCGGCGTCCCGTTAAAGTTTTAGGAGCAGGTCCATTCCCAAGTAACTATAGACCCTACCTGGACCAAACTTGCATGGCATGGATGATGCATCTAGGGATAGACACTACCAGACTTGCCTCGGATGTTGGATCTGACCTACATTTTCCAGATGAGTGACCAGGTTAAAGTTTTAGGAGCAGGTCTATTCCCAAGTATCTATAAGCCCTACCCGGACCAAACTGGCTAGGATGATGCATCTAGGGATGGACACTACCAGACTTGCTTCGGATGCTGGATCTGACCTACATTTTCCAGATGAGTGACTAGGTTAATCCCAATAAACTATAAGTCCTACCCGGACCAAACTTGCATGGATGATTCATCTAAGGGTGGACAATCGAAACTTGCTTCGGATGCTGGATCTGACCTACGTTTTTCAAACAAGTAACCAGATTAAAGTTTTACGAACAGATTAATCCCCAATGAACTTTAAGACCTATTTAAACTGAACTTCCTTGAAAATTGTTTTCAGGATAAATACTAACTGTTAAGAAAATATGTTGTGAGATTTGCATTACTTAAACTGATAACATTCGTCAAGGTGAGCTTCGTAATCTTTGATTACCTATGTTTTGTTTACAAGTGCCCATATTTACCTTTTTTTATTGTGAATTTACGTGTGTTAACAGGTACCTAAATTTACCTTGTTTTATTGTTATTGTACGTTTGTTTACAGGTGCCCACATTTACCCCGGTTTTATTGTGATTTTACATTTGTTAACAGGTGCCCACATTTACCCCGGTTTTTATTGTGTTTGTACGTTTGTTTACACGTGCCCACATTTACCCAGGTTTTATTGTGATTTTACGTTTGTTAACAGGTGCCCACATTTACCCCGGTTTTTATTGTGTTTGTACGTTTGTTTACAGGTGCCCACATTTACCCAGGTTTTATTGTGATTTTACGTTTGTTTACAGGTGCCCACATTTACTCAGGTTTTATTGTGATTTTACATTTGTTAACAGGTGCCCACATTTACCCAGGTTTTAATGTGATTTTACATTTGTTACCAAGTGCCCACATTTACCCAGGTTTTATTGTGATTTTACATTTGTTAACAGGTGCCCACATTTACCCTGGTTTTTATTGTGTTTGTACGTTTGTTTACAGGTGCCCACATTTACCCAGGTTTTATTGTGATTTTACATTTGTTAACAGGTGCCCACATTTACCCGGTTTTATTGTGATTTTACATTTGTTAACAGGTGCCCACATTTACCCTGGTTTTTATTGTGTTTGTACGTTTGTTTACAGGTGCCCACATTTACCCAGGTTTTATTGTGATTTTACATTTGTTAACAGGTGCCCACATTTACCCGGTTTTATTGTGTTTGTACGTTTGTTTACAGGTGCCCACATTTACCTTGTTTTATTGTGTTTGTACGTTTGTTTACAGGTGCCCACATTTACCCCAGTTTTTATTGTGTTTCAGTTTGTACGTTTGTTTACAGGTGCCCACATTTAACAAGAAGGAGGAGGTGTTTTCCACCCTGTGTGAGTTTTCGGTGCCGATGACGAAGGCTGCCTGGTTCATTAAGATGACGGCAGCTTATAACGTGGCCGTCCAGGAGAAGATGAAGCAACGTAGGCAGATGGTGGACCAATCCATGGGTAAGGTCACTGGGAAATATAGTAATATAAGGTCACTGGGAAATAAAGCTCATATAGGGTCACTAGGAAATATTGGTATTAAATATAACGTCACTGGGAAATATACAGTACATGTAAGTAATGTAAGGACACTGGGAATTATTGGTAATATAAGGTCACTGGGAAATACGTAGGTAATACCTCTTTATTATAAAATGGGTCTCTGGGAAGTGAAGGTTATATAACATGGATAAGGTCATTGGGAAATATAGGTGATATAAGATCACTGGGAAGTTTAAGTATAAATAGCTCTTTATTATAAAAAGGATATGGTCTTAGTTGAACATAAGTAATAACTCTTTATTATGATATAGGTAAGGTCTCAGAGGAAATTGAAAAGAAACTTTAAAACATGTATATTGGTAGTCTCTGCAAAATGCAAAAAGTACTAATCCATTATATCATGGCTAATTTACCAAAGAGAATGGAAAAGAATATCACTTCTGGCAAATGATTATGTCTCAGTTTAAGAAATAAGAAAAATGCTGCAGGTGCTCTCTTGGTAATAAATTGATTAATGATTTGCCATATACCAAATTAAAAAAAGACAACTGTTGTTATTTTCAGAATGGTGCCAAGCCATCACTAAATATCTGCGGGACCAGATTCAGAAGATACAGGAACCACACAGTGGCCCCGGCTCCACCGCTGGCTTCCTTACTGTGTCCCAACCAGACCCCAACCAGGCGCTTCGACAGTGGCACTACACCTGTAAACTGGACAGACATATGTATGATGTAAGTAATACACAGGGACAGACATATGTATGATGTAAGTAATACAGGGACAACTATCACCTGTATGTCAGTGAAAAATGACAACAAAACATCTAAAATGGGAAAGTGAAAGTAGTATATTTTAATTGTACATATAATTGGTTTAGAATTCTTTTTAATATTTAAAAAAGAATACGCAATGAAAAGACCATATTTTACATCATGAATTAGTGGTTAGGTATATTTAAAAAGTCTCTATATGTGAGTCTCTAGTATAATTATCATTTATTGAAAAAATAATCTACGTAGATTTTTTAAAATTTAAATTTCTGAATGAGAGAACAAGAGTAAGAATTTTTCCAAAAATGAATAACTTTTTTAATTTTACTTGGTGTCAAAATTTTGATTTTCTGTTGTAAGGAGGGGCTTTTGGACAGATTTGAGTTCTTGAACTGGTTAATTGATCTCATGGAGAAAATGAAACAAAATGAGGATACAGTCTTCAAGCTTCTGATGGCACAGATTTTGCTGGTGAGTACAATTGATATTGTTTCATAGTTTGACTGCTGGAGGATAAAAAAAATGAAATTTCATACTCACATGTATATCAATGGATTCATTTCTTTTTTAACGAAATACCAGAACTAGTATCACAAATCACTTTGATATAACAATAGTATTGCAAAATATTGTGACTTTATAATCAACATATTCACCTTATCATGCTTATTGCAACATTTTATCTCAAAAATATTTCTTTGAGCTTTTTATTTTAAAATCACAATATCTGTAAAATATTTCTTTATTACCTAATTTACTTTCAGAAGTGCTAAAAGAAGTGTTATGTACATGTACATAGTGAGATTTAAATGTTGCAAAAGCATGTGTACATGTTTTTATGAAATTGATAAGAAAAGCTTTTCATCATTAAATATAGTTTACTATTGGTGTCCATTTTTCAGTATATGGAGGAGATAGCACTCTCTGTAATCTTGTCCAGAAGACTGTCACATTTCTCAGCTAAAAAGATTGCCCAGCTGTGTAATGAAGCGGACTGCATGCCCCCTCGAACCGATTCTCCCATGTTGACCAATGGAACCACAGGGTAAGGGGTGCACATTGTACATGTATATACATCTCCCCTCACAAGTGACCAGTGTCTGTCTGATACCAGCATCATCATTGTCCAACCAAGTTAAGAACAGGTTGTTGTGCGAGGCTCATTGAACAATAAATGTTGGTTTGCCATGAGAAACAGTAGAAAAGTATATCAAATCATACTAACATACATAAAAGACTTACATTGTTTATAATTTCTCTCCTTTTACAAATTGAAAAATTTGCAAAAAATGTGTTTGCAGAAAATATATTCTCTCAAAGATAACAGCAGTAATAAATGTGTCTATTGACTAATTTCACTTTGTCTATTTGTCCAGTATAAGCAGTAATCAGATACTTCCCCAGAACCCCCTGTCTGCGGTGTTTGCCCTGTATAACAACTGTCCGCAGCACCGCGGGATCGTCCTCAGTCTGTGTGCCACGGTCCAGATCGTGACCCTCCTCTGCCCCACCGCCCTCGTCTGGAACAGCCTGGGGGACGGCAAGAGCTCCTCATTCCTCTGTGGATCACCACTCGACCTGCTGCCCTGTGCCCCCTCTAGTCTACCTATGCCCCAGGGGCCGCAGAACATGCAGGTAATATTCACAAAACATCTTTTCTTGAATCTAATGAATTTAAAAAATGATTTGCTTCCTTTGACTGTAATAATAGAAATAATGGCTGTCGCTATTCAGTATTGCAAAAAAAACATGTAAATACTTGCAGTCTAGAAACTATAACTTCCAAACTAAAAAAAAACAAACAAAGATGTTTTATTATTTACATTCATGTCTGTATAAATAATTGTATAAAATATTAAGTTACATGTAAATATCATATACAGTATATTAATTTGTACATCAATTTTTATTTCATTGATTGAAATGCACACTCCATTAGAAATCTTTCAACAGGTTGCTTTGAAAATACAGGTGTAAATAGTGAAGATATTATGTATTAAGGTAGATATTTGTTTGCTTGTTCCCTGTACACAGATCAGAGCCCAGATTCGGATGTTAGAGAACCAGATTAGACAGAGAGGGAGAGCCGCCGAACTCAGATGGTCCTCAGACAAATGTCAGCAGTCTACCAAAGGTACTTACAGTAATTAATAATTACATAATGTCAGCAGTCCACTAAAGGTACAGACAGTAATTAATAATTACATAATGTCAGCAGTCCACTAAAGGTACAGACAGTAATTAATTATTACACAATGTCAGCAGTCCACTAAAGGTACAGACAGTAATTAATAATTACCGTACACAATGTCAGCAGTCCACTAAAGGTACTTACAGTAATAAATAAGTTACACAATGAAGCACTGGTACATTGTCTTTATGTCCCCGGATCGAAAGATCCCTGGGGTATATTGTTTTTGTCCTGTCTGTCTGTTGTCAACTTTAACCATGCCCATAACTATTGTGCCGTCAAGGGTAAGTGTATACCACCTCAGTCTAAGTCCCACTCCAGAATTGTGTTACCATCGGGGGCATAGTGTTTCACAAACACATCTTGTTTTCTTTCTTGCATGTACAATGTACTCATAGAAAAGTTACTAGACTACATTGTTCAATACAAGTGAATCATAGAATTCTTAAATTTTATTTACTTTTTCTCAGGGAACACTATAACGAGAGTGTTAGAAGTTCTAGATACCCTGGACAGACATAATTTTGACAAGGAGGATACGGTGAATTCTCTGGACACGCTTTATCACAAGATCTTCACAGCTAATCAGGTCAAGGACAGTTCAGAGGTCAGTTACAGGGGGAGGGGCTTCCTTTATTGTTAAACGAGGTACTGATAGTATATTGTTACAGGGAAATCTAGTACATGACTGCTGTATCAGGTAGATTATAAACATAGGCTTCCAACAAAAATTTGATTGAATTAGTTAGAGGAATGCACATAGTAATTGTATTCTTATTCATTGCAGTATAGTTAAAAGTATAAGATTTTAGATTCTCATAAGAAATCTATGAACTGAATAGAAGAAGGAATGTGTTTTACTTCTGGAATGTATAGTCAAACTTGAAATCAGTAGTTAAGATTAGCTTGAATAAGATAAAAAATTAGTGTATTATATGAGAAGCTTTTAGATTTTGTCTGAATTATTGTTGGAGGTAGCTTTTATAAGCCTTTAATTACCAGTTGATTGCACTAACTCTTAATTTTAGGAGGATGAATTATTACCAAAAGTAGGTATTAAATTATAAAATCTTGGATTTGACCTTGGACAGAATTGATATGAAATTCATTGCTGTGTAAACATGTATATGGCATGTGAGTGAAGGGAAAAAGTCCTAGCATTCAGCCATACATACACAAAAGATCTATATCAGTGGGATACATACATAGCATGTGGAAACTTGAAACAAAGCCAGTTGTATAATTGATATGTATGCCACTTTGCATGATCAAGAAATGCCATTCCTGGTTGAAGTTTCATTGAAAATGTTCAATATCACTCAGTATTTCATTATGCAGTTGACTATGCATTCTTTGAAATTTAAGTAATATAAAGCAATTTTGGCTACTCGTAAAACTGGGATGAAATCCATTTATAGCAAAATAGCATATTTTTTTTTTGCTAAATGATTTTATAAAGCTTTTCTGTCATGCAAAAGGAATAGAGTTCCTTATCTTGTTCAGTCAGCAAGAGAAAAAAAACGGTTTGACAGTGATAGTTTGGTTTGCTGTGGGGACCAGTTTTTTTGCTGTGAGAAATTGACTTGTTTGGTTCCCTTTCATTAACAAATCCCTTTTGTGTTTGAAGGCAGCATTATTTTAATGATATATGAAGATATCAGTGTACATGATTGTATCTACTGGTTTTCCAGGAAATATAACAAGTGTACTTTCTATTATTTTATATATTGCACATATTCAATTATACAAGAATCTAAATGCAAATTTTTGTAATGACTAAACTTTTTTTTTTTCAAGAAATGCAATATGAATAGCTTGTTTGATATTTGATCTTCCGAAGTCTTTGTATTTATGTCATTTAATGCTATATCTCCAGTTTCATTGTGTACCTATTTTATGCCAACTGAGTTCTAATATTTCATGTGATAATATATCCCTGTGGTGCCACTGTTCACATTAATAAAATTGTTTTAGTTTTCTTAAATACAGAAAGTTTTTTAGCTCTACTGGTCAGAGACCAGAAGAGCTTATGCGATAGTAATGCGTCCGGCGTTGATATGTCTTCTGTCTGTCTGTCTGTATATCTGTCTGTAAACAATTTTTCAAAACACTACTCCTCCTACAATTTTAGTCTGATTTCAGTATTACTTGGCACACAAGTAGACTACACTAAGATACATAGAATAGTGCATCGGTTTTTAATTTCTATGAACGGTGTTGCCAGAGTGACTAAAAATAGAATTTTCTGTGAAATTCCTTAAAAACGCTACTCCTTCTACAGTTTTGGTCTGATTTCAATATAACTTGGCACACAAGTAGACTACACTAAGATACAAAGAATAGTGCATTGGTTTTTGATTTCGATGAACGGTGTTGCCATGGTTACTAAAAATAGAATTTTCTGTGAAATTCCTGAAAAATGCTACTCTTTCTACAGTTTTGGTCTGATTTCAATATAACATGGCACACAAGTAGACTACACTAAGATACATAGAATAGTGCATCGGTTTTTGATTTCAATGAACGGTGTTGCCATGGTTACTAAAATTAAAATTTTCTGTGAAATTCCTTTAAAACGCTACTCCTTCTACAGTTTTGGTCTGATTACAATATAACTTGGCACACATGTAGACTACACTAAGATACATAGAATAGTGCATCGGTTTTTGATTTCGATCAACGGTGTTGCCATGGTTACTAAAAATAGAATTTTCTGTGAAATTCTTTTAAAATGCTACTCCTTCTACAGTTTTAGTTTGATTTCAAAATAAGTTGGCACACAAGTAGACTACACAAAGATACATAAGATAGTGCAATGGTTTTTGATAAGTACAAACCAGTAGAGCTACAGTCTTAAATACAGAAAGTTTTTTCTCTTTTTAAAACCCATCCTTTCACAAATACACGGTATATCAAAAAATCCATTCTTTTCACACACTCATTTTAGTGTTTTTTTTTTGTCTGAGTCATCATGGTCATTGGAAATACATGTATTAGATTTATAATTCTATGAGAACTTAAATCTTGAAAAAATGTAACTAAGTCGAGATATCTGATACCTGAATGCACAGAAATATATATTCCTGTATCAGTTTATAGAGTGTTCTCAGAGAAGTTTAACTAAAGCACATTCAGTTACTTCTGGAAAAAAGTGAAACCATATTATGTACAATGTAGTCACTTAATGGAGTACATGTATCAGCATCTTAATCAACTCTGTAAACAGCATTTTATTAGGAAAAATTCTATCTAAAGAGAGATGAAAGAATGCTTGTATTTGATGGGTCATTCTTTTAAAGGGAATTAACATTGAACCAATCATAGAATTTCTTAGTAATGTTTTATGTGATTGTCACTTTATTGATAAGCCAATCATAAGTCTAGTACCTTGTAATGTTTTATGTGATTGGTCACTTTTGTAGCCTTTCATCAGTGATGAACCAATCATACACCTGCTTATTGACTGGGCAGTGAGCATCAGAAGGAGTGGTATCTACAGGGCTGTAGTGGTGGCTAAACTGCTGGAGAAGAGACAACTAGAAGTCAGGAGTGAGGTAGGCCTTAATCTAATGACTTACAGGCAATGATGGTATTCATTTATACTTCCAATGGATCTCATGTAAAACAGAAGCACTATGCAGTGGAGAAACATTTACATCAAGAAAAAGTCACCATAAAACTTATTCAATAAAATGACAAGTTTTTTTAAAAGAATTAATGCTGAATGGATAGAGAAAGTTTATCAGTATTTTATTATAAGATTTTAAGATATTGTATTTTATCAAAGTACAATTTACTTTCATAAGTAATTATAAGATTGATTTATTTGTATTTGTAATTTGTAGCAGAGGCTTGCAGATTGCATTTCATGTGATAACAATTATATTGTACAATGTAGCAGTGTAAAATTTTGCCAGGCTTTAATTTTCCAGAACCTTAACTCTATGGAGAGTAAGACTTTGTTTTTCCAGGACTATGACTCCATGGAATGCGATGGGGGTTTAGGGGACGATGTTTTGGTGTCGTTTGAGACCCCTCTCTTTCAGGGGGTTCTCATGAGTTATCTCGATGATAAGGCGCCGGTCATAGGTGAGACTTGCACGGCGCTGTAGACAAACGCTTTGGTTTGGCTTTTTTATACTTTTATTTCCTACTATTTTTGCTTCAGAAATTCAGCGAGAGCCAGGCATTGGATGATAAGGAGTCTGTAGGCTCCGATTCGCTTGTTCCGTCAGGAACGCCCTACTTTCAGGCTATTTTGATGTCGTATCTGGATGAACAAGCACCGTCTCTGGGTGAGGTTTTGTTCTTCGCCCCCAATGTGTCAATAGATTTAATAGAACAATTTTCATTCAGAAGACAGTTTTTTTTTCTCCAATTTATAAAATTTTTCTATTAAAATTAAGAAGAAAAGATTGAGACAAAGATCAGAAGATATGGATAAGGCAAATTTTAAAGGGGAGTCATTTCATTTCTAAGAAGAAAAGGATAGTGCAGATTTATAAAGTAACATTCAAAAAAAAATCTTAAATCATTATTTAAATTCAGCAGCTTACTGGTCCAAAAAAAAAAAAGAATGATCTTTGACAAACATTAAATCATTTAAATTGAAAGATACAAGTGTAATTTTTATGTAAAAACCGATACATATATAATTTCTGAAAACAATATCTTCTGGGTTTTTTTTGCATCATACGATTTGGGTAGGGAGAAATAAAATTTATCATCGAAGAGTATTTATTCTCCATTGGTCTGATTCTGTCAAGGGAAGTAATTCTAGGAATTTTAATGAGAGCCATAAACAGCTTATACATGTTATATAAAATGCTTATTTAGGTATTGTATCCCCTCTTTTCCTGTCTTTGCTTTCAAATGTATTTGTTATATATAAGTCTGTATAACTATTATTTCTTTTTTTAAGTTGCTTTGAATAGTTTTATACATAAGCAGAGCTTTGGATAGATCCTGCACTAACATTTCTGCATATTAATAAATATTTTAATAAACATGTATATTACATGAAGTACAGGTCTATTTATGACTTATAATATTATATGTATATAATATTTTGCTTTGCTGTGAAATCATTCTTAAGCATTCAAGTACATGTAGTTAGTACATGTATACAAACTCTTCTCCAAGAAAAATGTTGAAGTTTAATTAACTTTCCTATTCTGTATTTTGTTATGTCACAGTAAACTAGCATTAAGGATAAAGATGTAATTCTGTATCAGTCGTGGTACTTTTTCTTCCTCTACCATTTTAAGACTTATTCATCCACCTTTCATTGAGCTGTGGTAAAACCAAGAAAAATTGTTTAAAAGATTCTAAGGATGTACCATATTTTTGTTAGGAATTTTTGTGTGGGGATTTTTAAATAAGATAAAAAAAATTCAAGTAATAAGCAGAGTTCCTTTAAAGAGTTTTGTGTGTGTCAGATATCTCAGTGCACTGAAAATAACTGCAGTGAGTATATGTATACGATGATTTTGTTTGTTATAGATGACAACCCCAATGAGAATGATCGTCAGGGCTTCGCCAATCTTATTCAGCTGTTCAGTGAACTGATCCGACATGATGTCTTCTCTCATGATGCCTACATGTGTTTCCTGATCTCGCGTGGTGACCTCATGTCATCGCCGTCGGTGATGACCGTGACCACAGACTGTATCGACCTCTCCAGTATAAAGAGTCAGAACGAGAGTGTCAAACACGAGGTTAGATCCACTGAGATACTTTATTCTCAAAATGGGAAAGTCTGTGTAGGGGTTTTAAGTTTGTGGTGTTGTTATGATTGCTTATTTTTCTCTTAGCAGCTTATTGCTGGTGTTTGAGTTTTCATAAATATGAATTTTTTTTTTAGCATATATGCACAAACCTTGTAAATTAAATATGAAAATTATTCAATGTTTGAAGTTTTGATTTTTATGGCGAACATGAATATATTACAAAAATTGTATGTATGAGAGTTATTTCCCCTTATACAGTAGATGTTGTGCATGTAGACATTTGACGTATGATTTTACAATATCAAATTTTTTTCTGGCAGCCTCAGGATGACTTTAAAGTAGACATAATGGACATGCACACAGCTGTAGAGTTGAGTGATTTTGGAAGCTTGTTTGGGACAGGAAAAGATGAGCAGAGAACTAGTCCAGAGGAACCAGGTGATAAAAATTTTTTTTTGGAAAAAATCATGATAATTGTAATATATAGATCATGAGCCACTTTTGTGTAAATGCCAGTATAAATTAGAAAATCTCATCAAAATATAGCAAAACAGTTTCCAAAAAATCTCTTGGCTTGGAATTTTTGGTGACCTTTGACACTTCTTTAGTGACTACACTAGAAAACATCTTTAAACAATGTGCACTGTACAACAGTCAATGGCTTGTCCTTGTATTAAATTATGACAAATTGTTTGTGTTTAATAGCATCTGTTAAGTCAGTGATGTCAGAAAAAGAGCCTCATCATACCAATCCAGCCCTGCCAAGCTCCGATCAGCAGCAGAAAGGTCCGTCACGTCACATGTTGTACGCCCAGCACTTCCCAATCCCGTATGAGGACTCGATTCATGAGTGTAACCAGCGAATGATCGTTCTCTATGGTGTGGGTAAAGCCAGGGATGATGCGAAACATGTCGTAAAGAAAATCAGCAAGGAGGTGCTAAAGATGTTCAGCAAGAAGAACTGTGTGGACATTATTAGTGGAGAACTCGGTCGCGTGAAGAAACGGAAAGAGAAGGATGCCAACGACTCCTTGTCTAATGTCAGCATGAACTTTGAGAACGTGTTTGAGGGAATTTTTAACAAATTTCAGAAGTTGTCCTATCACGATCAGCACTTTGTCACAGCCCAGTGTAGGAATGTTGTCTTAGAGGAGATCAGTAATTTTACAGCAGGCAGTTCTCTCTACCTCCCCCTAGTAGAAAATGTCTCATATCTGTTTGACTTGATGGAATACTCACTCAACATCTATGGACTGCTTGATTTCTCTGTACAGGTAACAATATATTGGGGGTAAAGTTAACAACAGATATACAGTTAAACATTTCTCAGCTGAAAACTTTCACTGTGATGTGACTGTTTAACTCTATGGTCTTTTTTGTATTTGAAGAGAATCTTAATATAGATCAGTAGAAATTTATAGCTCAGTTAAAAATTTACTTCTTTTCAGATATTTGTGGGGAGTCATAGTATGACTTTTGTATGATAGAACAGTTAACATGATTTCTTGCAATGTTTGTATTCCACATATAATGCATAGGTTAATCATGAAAAAGAAGATACTGCCCCTTGCACACATAGATAATTAATGAGACTGATTTTATGATTTACAGCTGTTGAAGGAGTTGAGTATTGTAGAGGAGACTTTATTGGAGCAGAAATCTAGTCTAGTCGGGAACTACACCACGTCTCTATGTCTCTGTATTGTGGGTGTCTTCAGGAAATACCACGCCTACCTACTGGTGTCCCCAGATCTCACCATCACAGCCTTCGAGGGGTAAGCTAAATAACTATTTCATGTGACAGGTGAACTCAAACTTCAAGTTCATATGACAAGTGAATTCAGGCTTTAAGCTCATGAACCTGATTTGATTTGTTCCTCATTACTGCAAATGATCTTTTTTCGGAATCTGTTCTAAATACAATATAGTTACTGTATACAGGGTTATTTTTCCCCATCTTATTTTTGCCCTTTCACGCAAACAATTTTGCCCCGTTTTAAAATCTCCCAGTCACATTTTTGTTTAAGAAATTATACTGCATTCTTTGAATTTGCCTCTTTTTAAATAAACACAAATGAGGGTAGGGCGAAGGGTGAAAATGAAGCAGGGGCGATAATTTTCCTGTATACAGTAGATAATGGGGATGTTAATGATGTCTTTTTTTAACAGACTGATCAGTGTGGTGAGGAAGATCTACAATCCTTCAGACTGCTCCTCCTCAGAGAGATGTATCCTGGCTTATTTGTACGACGCCTACACTTCATGTAATTATCTAAAGGTGAGTTGTGTCTGAGGCCCTCAATAAAACTACTCCTCCTCAGAGAGATGTATCCTGGCCTATCTGTATGATGCCTACACTTCATGTAATTATCTGAAGGTGAGTTATGTCTGAGGACCTCACTAAAACTGCTCCTCCTCAGAGAGATGTATCCTGGCCTATCTATATGACGCCTACACATCATGTAATTATCTGAAGGTGAGTTATGTCTGAGGACCTCACTAAAACTGTTCCTCCTCAGAGAGATGTTTCCTGGCCTATCTATATGACGCCTACATGTCATGTAATTATCTGAAGGTGAGTTATGTCTGAGGACCTCAATAAAACTGCTCCTCCTCAGAGAGATGTATCCTGGCCTATCTATATGACACCTACACGTCATGTAATTATCTGAAGGTGAGTTATGTCTGAGGACCTCACTAAAACTGCTCCTCCTCAGAGAGATGTATCCTGGCCTATCTATATGACGCCTACACGTCATGTAATTATCTGAAGGTGAGTTATGTCTGAGGACCTCAATAAAACTGTTTCTTCTCCATGAGGCTGTTAAACTGGCTATGACATTCATTTTAAAGCAAAAACTTGGCCGTAAGAAAGATCTGAAGGTCTGGATAGACATAAAGATTTCCTGTGACTTACCTGTAAGAGTTATTCTTCATTTCAAAGACCTGACGTATTCTGTGTATTGTAGGACAAGTTTTGTGACATGTTCAGCAATCCCTACAGAAAGATGAAGATGACACTGTATGCCACTATCACCCCGTCAGCCTCCAACAAACTCTGGAACCCCAGCTTTATGGTCAACTTCATGAATCAGCCCTACATCAAGTATGTATCACAAAATTGTTAATACATGTATATGTCTTTGTGCTTTAGGGACTAGTTTGACTAAAAATGTTGCTTTGTAAACAATACTGTAAATCTGGAAATTATGTCGATTTTATTTTGCGAATCTGGGTCAAAATGCTGTTGATTAATTTTTACGTTTCAAAATTTTGCGAATGACCACTACTTTGTTTACAATTATTTATTGTTGAAATACATGTATTTTAAGAAAAATATTTTTGCAAATGCAATGAACTCGCAAATTTGCTAAAAATTTATCTACAGCAAAAATTTCCAGATTTACGGTATGTTTTGTATGAATCAACTGTAATCAGGGCATATAGTATGGTTTCCTTCATGTAATGCACCCTGACGACTACTTAATCTTTATACCTATTAAACTTCAATATTATATGTTCTGATTGACCTCTGTTTTGTAGAATTCCATTGGATGACACAGTTGTCAATGACATAGATATTATATGTTCTGATTGTTTTGTAGAATTCCATTGGATGACACAGTTGTCAATGACATGGATATTATATGTTCTGATTGTTTTGTAGAATTCCATTGGATGACACAGTTGTCAATGACCTGAGAGAGAACCCTGCTCACCGTTACAGCTTTGTGTGTAATGCCATGCTGCACATCTGTAACACACAGGAAACAGACAGGTGAATATATTTATATTACACATGTGTGGATAGTTTGATAATAAAACAGTGAAGTGATAACACAGACATACAGTGTATTTGTATAACAAAATATGGTGTAATTTACTGGTACTCAGTGTCTCTGGCTTCTAAGTCTTAGTGGAATTTCTGTTGCAGAATAAACAACAGTATTCCTCTAGCAAATTGTCTTATGCTGCACACAGTGGCACCTACCATGGAGAAAATTACATGTATCACAGATTTTCAAAAACTTATCAGACAAAACAGCCCTAGCTCGCAGAAAATATTTTTTAGATTTGAATTTGGTCTCAAGATTGTCATATGACTATTCTTCTGTCAGTAAGATATATCCTGTATCTAGGGAAATTTTAAATCTCTATGTTAAAACTTTGAAGTAAAATGTTTCCTTGTTTTCCAGGCTGAATGAGCTGTCTATTCTGTGTGCTGAGTTGACAGCGAGGTGTAATGCCTTGAGTTCTGAGTGGCTGGGAGTTCTACAGGCTCTCTGTTTCTCCTGTGCTACTAGCTGTGGATTTATAGATATCCTCACTCAAATTGATGTAAGTTGATGAACATATTTTTATCATGGGTATAAAAATCAATGTATGTATTAAAAGCACTTGCATGTATAACTGACAACTTTTTATGCCCCGCCATGAATATGGCCGGGGCATATAGTGTTTGTCATGTCCGTCTTCCGTCCTTCTGTCCTTCCGTCCTTCCGTCACACTTTGCGTTTAGCTCTGTTCAAAGCTAAGTTTCAAAGAAACTATCCAAGATATTTTCATCGAACTTCATATGCTGATAGATATTGATGAAAGCTATGCAACTGCATCAACATTTTTTGACCTTGACCTTTGCTTTGACCTTGACCTCACTTTTCTTATATTATTGTTTAGCTCACTTTTAAACATACCATTCATGATGGTGTTATCAAACTTCACATGTTGATACAAACTTGCATGGATGATGCATCTCGGGATGGACATTACCAGACTTGCTTCAGATGCTGGATCTGACCTACATTTTTCAGATGAGTGACCAGGATAAAGTTTTTAAAGCAGGTCCATTCCTAAAGAACTTTAAGCCCTACTTGGACCAAACTTGCATGGATGATGCATCTAAGGATGGACACTACCAGACTTGCTTTGGATGCGGGATCTGACCTACATTTTCCAGATGAGTGACCAAGATAAAGTTTTTGGAGCAGGTCCATTCCTAAGGAACTATAAGCCCTACTTGGACCAAAGATGCATGGATGATGCATCTAGAGATGGACACTACTAGATTTGCTTCGGATGCTGGATCTGACCTACATTTTCATTCCCAAGTAACTATAAGCCCTACCTGAACCAAACTTGCATGGATGATGCATCTAGGGATGGACATTCCAGACTTGCTTCAGATGCTGGATCTGACCTATATTATCATTCCCAAGTAACTATAAGCCCTACCTGAACCAAACTTGCATGGATGATGCATCTAGGGATGGACACTACCAGACTTGCTTCGGATGCTGGATCTGACCTACATTTTCATTCCCAAGTAACTATAAGTCCTACCTGAACCAAACTTGCATGGATGATGCATCTAGGGATGGGCACTACCAGACTTGCTTCGGATGCTGGATCTGACCTATATTTTCCAAGCAAGCAATTCAGCTGCATCACTATTCAAGATATTCTGATTAAATTTTATAATACAAAAAATACAATTTTTTTTGTTGCTTTACTAATATATCCTCGGCAGGGCATTCATGTCCTATGAACATATTTATAGTTCTTAAAATGAAAGGTAGTTTAATGAGCATCTTGACAGATGTATAAATTAGTAACTGAATTTCTCATCAACAGAGCTGTAAATATGTTAATTAGTTCCCTTTCACTTTGTTCCTGTTATAGAAAACTTTTAAATCTAAATTGAACTGATTCACTTGACATACTTCTCATAAAGAAACAATTTGACCTCAAGGGAAATGTATATATCCTATTCCAAGACTAATAAATGCTCGATCAAGCTTTAGAATGTCTATGTAAATTAAGCCTTAATGGTCACACCATTATAGCTATTTATGCAAGTGACCAAGGGCTCTAATTTAATCACTTTGACTCATGAACTGATCGGAACAAGTCAACGTCTAGTCATGAATAACGGAATTATTTATGTATGTAATGATTATACTCTATTAAGTATAAGCGGCCCTGGTCATAAAAAGGTGTAAATTTATCCAATGAAGCGTGACTGTTGTTAGTATACTACATTCATTTTGCATTCACCTGTTAGGTGTGTGAATGAGGGAGGTGTCATTATTTTTATTTTTTTCTTGAGGTTTTTAAGAAAATATTTGTGGCATATTAATTAAAATTTTCTGACATGAGTCATAATACTGTGATAAATTTTTTCTCCACCCCAAGTCAAATATTTAACATATAATTATGCAAATCTTTTTATTCTTTTTATAAATCAAATTTAATGGCAACTTTTATTGCCTCAAATTGCCTTTCTCTTAGCTTTATTTCAAGTAACTTTAAAACAAATCATGTTTTCAACTTAGTTTGAAAAAAAATTAAAAATCAATGTATCATCTTACCTTGCATACATTTATATTGTACTATTTAGGGAATAACTATCTTCTATTCTTCTTATCTGGTATTTGCTACCGTTAATGCTGATTTAACTGTCGCAAACTGAGTTTTACGGATGTTTCAGTGCTCCAAGTCACACTTGCTCTTAGGTCGCAAAATGGCGACATAAAATTTTTTTTGGTCGCCATTTCAGAATTTCTGGTCGCCATAATCAAATATTTCACTCACCATAAAAAAAAATACATTTTGTGAATAAAGCTTGATAATTTAAATAAGGATAAAATTATGTATTATGTCTTTCTTATACCAAAGATTACTTATTACTGTAACTATAAAAATTTGCTAGGTTGAATGAAATATTTTTATTGAATACATGTACCCTTATAGTTGTACAGAAGAACACAAATAATCTTAGTACAGAAATAAAATTTTATCAAATGAAAATACAAGCTTGACAGCTGTTGAGACAGGACTTTACCTACTGTTTGTCATGTTAACTTACTACTACGTACCTAACCCATTACATAGTCATTATAAATGCCGCCAAAACACTCTTTATTGGCATGATTAATTGTGATATGCAAGCAATTGACCAAATGCTTCAATAACAAGGTCGGATCTTAGAAAGTTTACGAAGTTTGGATGCCATTTTATCAGGATCATTATTTATACACGTCTCTGGTTCTATCAAACTTGTACCAATCGGCAATCCTCGGCTGACTCCGCTACGCTTCATTATGTGCGAGGTACGAGTCATCCGAGGAACTCCGATTGACTTTGTACAGCATGCTGCCATAACATTACGTGATCTTAGTCCATGTGACGCTTTGTTAAAAGTATTATGTCTTCAAACATTTTCTTGATAGAGAATCTTTAGAAATAAAATCTCGATCCCGATCTTAAAAATGGACGTTTTCAGCCCAAATTTTTCTCAGTCGCGAAAATGCAAGTGTGTTTTCATTTTTAGTCGCAAAATCAATTTTTGGGTCGCAAATGCGACCATTTTAGTCGCAACTTGGAGCACTGTGTTTGCGACCGTTAAATCAGCATTAACGGTCGCAAATACCAAATTAGATGATAGTTATTCCCATTCTAATGCAATCTATACATTTTGTTTGTTGTTTACGTCTTATTTTGTTGAGTTTTGTTATCCGAAATACGTCACGGCACATTGTGTTTTACGTCGCTCTATTATGACGTCATAATGAAAAGCTTTCACTCTCGTTAATGCTCGTTTTACTGCTTCAAACATCAGTGCATTAGCCAATCAAAAACGTGTTGTACAAAACAATTGCTTTAGAAAAAATATTAATATTAGAAGTTTGCAATGAAGTGAAGTGTAAATACTTGTTTTTTTACACACGTGCTAAACCTCATTTTTCAAGTTATTTTAGAATAATCTTAATTATTGCTTTGTTTCAAGTAAAAACCATATGTAAGGGAAAAAAGAGCAACTCCATTTATTCAGCAAAAGGAAGATTGAAAAAAATATCCTTTGGTATCTTAAAAGATTCATGTTCACAAATTTCTAAGCTAAGGAAATGTTTGCTTTTTTAGGTGAGTGACATGTCCATTCACGATTCTCTTGCCGTTTTCACTGCCATTTTGATTGCCCGTCATTGCTTTTCATTACAAGATCTAGTGGTTCATGTTGTTTTGCCTTCATTGTTGTCTGCCAGACCAACAGGTAAGTTCAAAATAGAATCTTAAAAAACAACAAGGGAGATGTCTCTGAATCTAAACTGTATATCAGCCCGTCTAGTTTTAAAAGTTGATTTCAAATTTGAAATGTGATTTTTATGAATAAGATTTTTACAATTGACCTAAGTTAAGACTAAATTCTTAATGATAACTTGTAAAACTTAAGTCTTTTAATGACCTTTATTTTCCAGCGTCGGGAGACCAGGATGCAGAGAATGGAGCCAGACTAACCTGTCACATCCTGCTGCGGCTTTTTAAGACTTCTGACATGACCTTGACCTCGCCTGGACTAAGACCGGGCAGTAAGACCCCCTGTAACATCAAGAGGTCATGTGACAAGCACCTGCTGGCCGCGGCTCATGACAGTATTACCGTGGGTCCAGTGTTGGCTGTCCTCAAGGCCATGCTGGTCCTCAGTAAGTACAGATCTAGTGAAGATAATCAACAGAAAGTGCTTTCTCAATTTAAGCATGGAAAGATTCTTAAATTTTTTGCATTGGACTTTATTATAAGAAATGCAGTTCACATTTATGTCAATCTGTTGAAGGTGACCTGTGTAGTGATGAAATGAGGACGAAGTCCGGGTCCAGCAGTAAGAAGGAGGACAAAGAGGACATATTCCACTCCCTCCTCAGCAGTATCGAGGATGAGGAGGACATGGACATGATAATGGGGCCGTCCAAGAGGAAGCATGGTATGGAGAGTGCGGGTCTCAGTGATTTCGCCAGACACGCCCTGAGGGAGATGTGTAAACAGGACTGGGTACAGGAGAAGTTCCTGAAGGACCCCGAGGGGGTACAGAGCTCCGACCTACTCCTGGACAACATGCTGTCCAACAAACAGGCTCAGCAATTGCTGCAGATGATCTGTTATCCTAACGGTGTACCCAATCAGGTGGACGGCAGTGAACCGGACGTCAAGCAGATCATACAGCGGGTTCTACAGACGCTGGACATGTGGGGGCTGAGGGTGTCTCTTCTGGAGCTACAGCTGCTCTTCAAACAGGCTACCACGCAGTCGGTAAGGGAACCCAACAACATTAGACTGAAGCTAGATACTACTACTCCAGTAAATGTTTCTCTTGAGAAAAATACTCTGGAATGATCTGTTTGTTCAGAAAAGTTTTGCAGAGAAACTCAAAATCTAGCAGGAATTCGTTATTTGATCAAATAATATGGTAGAATTTTTTTTTTTAGGATACCAATGTTTTGCTAGACAACATTGCCAAGGGAACAATTGAACTTTTCCATAGACAGACAGAAACAAGCAGACATGCTGAGATGGACTCCAACCAACAGAAGTGAGTTGACATAGAGTTTTGTGTCAGTTAATTAAATCTTTGTAGATTCTTGTACATTCATCATGTAAAAGTCTTTTAAAAAACCCTTTTTCTTTCAGGCCTGACCCAGATGCTATCTGGTTGGTGGGTCCCCTGATCTCTAAGCTCCCGAGTCAAGTCCAGGGTCGAGTATTGAAGCTCTCTGGGAACGTCCTAGAGAGTGGGAACAATTTCCACTCCAAAGGTCGGGACAAAGAGAGGAGTCAGAGGAGGTATGGGCTTACGCCTGATTCTCACTCGTCAGGATATATCTCTTAAGATAGTACTGTACGTGTGGTGGTTACCAATTCGGAAATTTGTAGTCACATTTCATCTTGACCTGTCAACATATAACATATCTCTATACAATACATATGCTTGTTACCAACTTTAGGAATTTGAATATTCAGTCTGTGTTTCCCTTCACCTGATGGTGTCTTGTTTATATTTCAGTAAGTCCCTCCTCAGTCACCAGCCCTTCCTTTGTCTGATTCTGACCTGTCTGAAGGGACAGGACGAGCAGAGAGAAGTCTTGTTAAACTCACTTCTGTCTCAGCTGGAAAGGTTCATCAATAACTGCAAGGAGGCTCTGGTGAGCAATTCATTGTGTACAAACAGTACTTAGAAAAATAATTAAAGATAAAAAAATGATTGAGTAGGAGGTATTTCTGAAGTTTGTGGTTAAAGTAAGATCTTTCTGTACATTGTACTCTACCAGTTTCTTCCATTCTGATTTATTTCTTGTAGGATAAAACACCTGATGAATTCAAAGTCCGAGCGAATATTCATGAAGCTTTGCTGCTTAAGTTGTCTCTTGTAAGTATATGCTTAAAAAAAAATGATCCTTGCATTGAGTACAGTGTAGGGATGTGAGATTTTATCGGTAAACCGGTATATTGCGATTTTTTTGTTGCGTGATACATATTGTGATGCAGAGACCTAAATACTGATATATAGGTACATATTATAAAGTCCAGAAATTACATGTGTTTATTTATTTGTTCAATCTTTCAAATTAATTGCAGAAAGTCTAAAAAATGTTGTAAAAGATGAAAGGAATGGCATCTCACCCTCCAAACATGATTAATTTTATTTACAAAAAAATTTCCAAAAAAGTGAAATTTTGTTTTTCTAGTATAGTTTTAAGAAAAATAATGACTATTCATTTAAAATCATTGTAAAAATTGCTTGTAAAAATATCATGATATTATCATGATATTTTGGGAAAAAATCGTGATATATTGCGATATGAAATTCTTAGCGATACACATCCTTAGAATAGTGATACTGATGCATCGCCATTGACATCATGTTATCCTATTGCAGGTTGGTGGGATGTTTGACACGATACAAAGAAACATGTCTAACACAACAGACTGGGCCCAGCTACTGCTTCAACTGGTCACTAGTGGAATCGTGGAGAACCAGTCTAACAGGTATTACAGGGATACTGTTGACATGATATAAAGGCTACCTGTCTGTGAGGTTATAGACAGGTGAACATGTAGATATAAAAATGTTAAAGGCAAAGAACAAACTTAGACCTGTTTAGGATAATTAAACTCCCGCATACAATGTAAAAAGATAATTGAATGTGATTCATTTCTTTGTAAGTTTGATAGGTTACTCCCACTCAGTGACAGGTGTAGTGAAGCTGATGTTTGATCCATTTTATTTTTTACTCCCACTCAGTGACAGGTGTAGTGAAGCTGATGTTTGATCCATTTTATTTTTTACTCCCACTCAGTGACAGGTGTAGTGAAGCTGATGTTTGATTCATTTTAATTTTTAGTGAGCTGTTTACAGTTATCCTGGACATGTTATCTGTCCTGATACACGGAACGCTGGTAACAGAGGGGTCAGACAGAGGTGAAGATATCAACAAGATGTATACAAACCTCATCAAAAAACTCAGGGTAGGTATACAAACCTGATAAAAAAACTCAGGGT
Source organism: Saccostrea cuccullata (assembly GCF_032062105.1). Lineage (NCBI taxonomy): Eukaryota > Metazoa > Mollusca > Bivalvia > Ostreida > Ostreidae > Saccostrea > Saccostrea cuccullata. The sequence continues at coordinate 99,896 of NW_026926219.1, read as the reverse complement.
AGGTATACAAACCTCATCAAATAACTCAGGGTAAGGTATACACCCCCCCCCCCCAAAAAAACTCTAATAATAAGGAGATGTGATAATCACAAATAGTTAAAAAATCAAATAAAACTGCCTTGAGACTGATATCATTGTAATATGCAGAAAATGGGGTTCACAATACTAGCCATTTGCAGTTGAATTCTCTGCAGTGCAAAGCAGCTCCACTGTATTAGAAACCCTCAGGCAAAATAATGGGGGGAATTATAAAGGCCATAAACAGAATTAATTAAGAAATAAGGTATCATTTTTTGAGTTTTATTGAGATGTAAAACGGGTTGGTCACGTGATCAAATCCCATAAAGCCCGAAGGGTTTTATGGAAGATTTGATCATGTCCCAACCCGTTTTACATCCCAATAACACTCAAAAAATGATACCTTATTACTTATATTTACATTTGTGACTTATTCATACTTTATATTTGCCTGATTGTTACTTTTAACGTGTGAAATGCGTTAATTTTTCAAACCCAACGGCATGTATGTAATCTACTAAACGCACGTCGACCCTTTATGACGTCACAGAGAAATTACGTGGAACGTTTATCCAAACGCACATCTATGACCTCTTGACCCCAAACCTGTATTTACACAGTTATAAAAACGCTTGCCTTCAGTAGTGTTATGTAAAGGAAAACATTTGCAAATGTAAATATTTGAAGTTGCTGTCATTGATAAATGTACAATATACTACATGGAATAATATGAAGACTTTCTTGTTGACAATAATGTGAGGAATAAGAGGCATGAAAAATGATGTTAAGGGGAAAAAACTGTAAAATTCTTCCACAGATCCCTGTGCATGATTTGTCTTTTAAATTATTTAAACAGAAAGAACTCGGGGACAAGCAGTCAGACTCTATAGATAAAATCCGCCAGTTGCTTCCCATTCCTAAGAGGTTCTTTGAGGTGATCAGCTGTGAGGCACATGGAACTCAGATGGACAGTAAAGGGAACAAATATGACGGCTTTGGCAAAAAAGAGGTTAGTAATCTGGAACCGAACTTCACTTCCAACTTCTCATCTCAAAGTTTTCACCCCCTTTGATGGCTTAAAATAAATCTATATTTCTTAAGATGAAAATTTGTTCAAACATCATGCAAACATCATGCAAATTAATATTGGGAATAAAGCATACATGTATTTTGTGCTATTCAAATGCAAGAGTGCAATGCATTTTGAAAAAAAAATATTAAAATTTAGTTCTTACTCTTTTGTGCATAAGGACTAATTGGAAAGAAAAATCAAACCCTGAGTTAAGATAGAATTCTTGTTGCCAGTGGTCACACAAATTACAGTGCAGCTAAAGTTTAATGATTTCCACAGAAGATAAACATGTTGCTACAATTTTCATAGATAGGATGTATATGCATGTTGATAAGCCTGCAGTAGGAGAAATTATTTTGAAGTTTTATGTTCATGGCTTTACCTGATAAATATATAATTGTGGACCTAGCCTTTATTCTCTTTGTTAACCACTTGTAGATAAATTTTTAGAAGATAATTGATAGTTAATGAGGATGTATATGTATTCCATTGCAGGGATTCCAAGTGGCCAAGAAGGAGAAGATTAGTCCCTGGGAGGTGATTGAGGGGTACAAGAACCCCCCTCCCTTGTCTTGGCATTTCTTTGGGGCTGTTAAACAGGAAAAGAAACCTCTGAAATACGAGGATCAGCACAGGTGAGACAAAGAGCCAGGTGTTTCAGGTGTATAATTCATTTTGAATACAGATACCAGATAATAGACTTTGATTTGTTTTACGTGCTATGAAAAGTTCATTCTTACCTTTAAAAAGTATTGCATTTTAATTAAGTAAACAGTGTTTGTGGAAAAACCCTGATATTTATTTTTGCTCCTTCAATTGTTTACATAAAAGGATGATTATAATGAATTATTATGTGGGTCGAACCACGATTCATGATTCATTACTAGGAAAACTAAGGAATTATACTGTCTGTTGGGGAATTCCAAGTTCATAAGTACATTACTGTGAAGCACTCGTTGTCTGAACCAAGAGACCATATTTCAATGTTGTTGACCTTATCTTTATCGGTTAGTGTATTTTAACAGTATAGCAGAAGTAGGACATTGTTTGACGTCAAGATGTAACTTCTGTTGACAGGTTGTTGCTGTATCACACTCACTCCCTCCGACAGCCCCTGGCTCATTTCCTGGATCCCCCCTCCCTACCCCCGGAGGACCTGGAACCAGTTCCTGAAAAAACTGTGAGTTCATTCTCATACACACATTCAATGATTTAAATGCACAGACTGCAAGAAACTCAGGAACCACAATACACAACTGAATATAAACGTAAGCCAGTTATTATATGCTTGCAAGAAATACAGACAGGATCAGATCCCTAAGCAAATCAAGAGCTTGGCACTTGAGACTTTAAAGACTTAGACTCTGTGTCACAGCAGATGATCCTCAATACTCAATAGCCCCAAATGCTGAGTAAAGGTCCAAATTTGAAGCCCTTCACTACGTTTAGTACAATGTATCAGGTGACGTCTCTATATGAGTAAAAAATTTTGAGAAAGAAGATAAGGCCAAGCTTAAAAAATTTTTTGTTTGCAGTTGCCGACCTATAATTCTTATAGTGGGTCGGTAAGTAGGTATGGTTTTTTTTTAAAATAAATTTTAGTTATCAGGTTTTTGTTGGATTACAAACCAGAGATTTTCATAGGGTTATTTTATGTAAATAAAGCTTTAAACAAGTTTCAACATCCTAAAAATTTGAAACGTCCAAAAAAAATTTTTCTCAAATAATGGCAGAAAAAAAGTTTGAGTTAGGTGCATTTTAGTGGGTTGGCAGGAAACTACAAACAAACCATTTTTTTTATTTTAGGCCTAACATACAATCAATCAACCATAACTCATGCCTTGTTCTTTAGCTTCGTTTACGGAAAAATATGGAATTAAAAATTTTTTTTTTCCAATCGTAAATTCCTGTCATTGGTTACTGTCTACTTGCCTACAGACCTCCTAGCCCTTACTTGCAATTTTAAAAATAAATTAACATTGTGTATGTAACATGATAAAGTCTTGGATTTTGATTACTTGTATTCATTTCAAAAGCTTGTTCCTGTTGATATTTTTTAAGGAGGACAAACCCAAAGAAGTGAGTGAGAATCACCACCAGGATATAAACAAGAAAAAGAAGCCGAAAAAGAAAACAAACAGGACCAATAGTGGCGGGGGGCAGGGCGGATACAACATACAGGTATGTAATAGCAAATATGATACAAATATGACACAAATAATCTACACAAATATCCTACTTAAATATCCCTCACAAATATCCCACAAAACAAACAGAACCAACAGTGGAAGAGGGGGTGGGGCAGGGGGATACAACAAACAGGTCAATTATACAAAATATTCTTCACAAATATTCTTCACAAATATTGGTCAGAAATATCCCACAAAACAAACTGGACCAACAGTGGCAGGGGGCAGAGTGGATACAACATACAAATATCCCTCAGAAATATCCTACACAAATATCCTACAAATATCCCACAAAACAAACTGGATCAACAGTGGCAGGGGGCGGGTGGATACAAATATCAAATATCTTCTCAAATATCCTACACAAATGTCATAGCCCACAGTAGATATACAACATACAGGCAGTAAAAGCTAATATCCCTCACAAATATCCTGAAAACCTACACAAAATACAAACATAGCCCACAGGAGATACACCTATACAATACCTATTTTTTTCCCTAAATAAATAGTCTTTTGTCAAAAGCTCCTAAAAATCTAGAGAATTTTAGCTTTCAATAAATTGGTGTTATAATGAGTTTGTATCATGTTTATGACTATGCCCAAAACATTCATTCAAAGGCAAATTTATGATAGATATCGACAGTTATGTAAAGTGTGTTTATTTTCACACCAAATTGAAAATGTTGATAAATAATTTAGTACTTCTAGCCCCAGTAAAACCTCAATAAGCGAACCACAATGCTTGGTAGGGAAGTTGGAATGATGCGATATTGAATGCTTACAGGACAGACGTTAATTTAAATACTGATACTGAAAGATCTTATTACATCACTTGTATTAATTTGAGTTATTTAATTGAAATAATTAAATATAAATAATTAAATAAAAAATGTTTTAGCTATTTAATAAAGGAGGTATTTAACTTGTACTGGTGAATATTGACACTTGTTGGCTGTACAAATGCACTCGCAAGCTGGTGCATCATTTGTACAGCCAATTTAACTTCAATAACCTTGTAAAAGCCTTCACAAATATCCTATACAAACATTCTTCACAAATATCCTTTACAAACAATCTACAAAAGAAACATAGCAAACAGTGAGGGGGGAGGGGTGAAGGAAGGATACAAGATACAATTTGAGGAATATCAAATTTCAAACACAAATATCCCTTACAAATATCCAACAAAAACATCCAGTACAAATATCCAACCAACACAAATGTGCTACAAAAACATCCAACATAATATCCTACACAAATTTTAATCAAAAATTCTACACAAATATCAAACACAAATATCCAACACACATATCCCATACATATATCCTACAAAAATATTTTACACAATTATCCAACACAAATATCCTACTAAAATATTTTAGATAAATATCCAACACAAATTTCCCATACAAATATCGCAAACACAAAATACCACACAAATATCCTACTTAAATATCCAACACAAAACCCTATACGATATGTCTACATGTAACTTAACAGTTTATTGAAAAACTCTCATGTATTAGATCTTAGAGGATTCATATTTAATATCTAAAATATGTTTTACATAATTTTTATATTACAGAAAAAAAACCAGTTTGTTAAATTGTCTTATAATTGTTTAATTTTCAGCCTCCTGTTCGCCAGTATCAGCCCTCAAACTGGTACCCCTCCCAGCCCCAGCAACACCCCCAGTTCTACAGCAACCAGCCCATGCCAGCAGGTAGGAGATTTACTGAGGGCAGTAAGATGGACCTCTTTTTTCTGAAGGATTGTATAAAAACATTATATGTGTAAATTGTCCATGTTTTTCAAGTCTCAAGATTTTAAATGTCCTTCTAGTAGTTTGTATGTCCATACATATCTAACATAACCAAGAACTCTTGAATATCAAAAGAACTTGACGTCTGTGTTTCAAGGGAAGTGAGTTGAAAAATTCAATTTGGCAAATACTGTGGGATATACTTTTATTTAAAAGAAAAACATTTCGGAGGCTATGATTTTATGTCCATTAGACAAGAAATGTATTATACCATTTTGAAATGAAGCCTTGTAATACTGATGTAATCCTTTCCCCCCAGGCCCTCGATTTGAGGCCCCTCCCTATGGGATGCAGAGTATGACCCCCTCTAAGATGTTATATCATTTTGAAATGAAGTCTAGTAATACTCTTGTAATTTTTTCCCCCAGGACCGATATTTGAGGCCCCTCCCTATGGGATGCAGAGTATGACCCCCTCTAAGATGTTATATCATTTTGAAATTTGAGGCCCCTCCCTATGGGATGCAGAGTATGACCCCCTCTAAGATGTTATATCATTTTGAAATGACGCCTTGTAATTCTCATGTAATTCTTTCCTTAGGCCCTCGATTTGAGGCCCCACCCTAGGAGATGCAGAGTATGACCCCCTCTAAGATGTTATGCTATTGTAATACTCCTGTAATCTTTTCCCCCAGGCCCTCGATTTGAGGCCCCTCCCTATGGGATGCAGAGTATGACCCCCTCTAAGATGGCCCTTCAGCAGATGATCAGGACACGGCACCCTGGCAACATGCACCAGTGGACCAACTCCAACCAGCAGTCCATGCAGGCCCTACAACTGTTACAGAAGCAGCATAGCCATAGAATGGTCCGTCAACAAATCAGGCAGTCCTTCCAGAACCATAACCGCGGGATCTCATCAGACGGGGGACAGGGCATGTTTTCTGGTGGCATGCATTCAATGAATCAGTCACAAGGTTAGCAGTAGTCTATTTATTTAATGTGTTTGTCCAGCCAGGCCATGGTAATCTGGGCTCCATTATCTGGATGTCATTTTACTTTTGTGTAGGAAGTTTGTGGAAAACATAATTAACATTTATTGTATATCCTTACGACATACATTGTATTTCCTGGAGAAATTTTTTTAGGGAACATTATATTATAGAATTGTAAAAGTTATTAAAAAGTTTTGTAATAAAGATTCTTTATATTACAATTTGCTTGGAGACACAAAGTGTACAAATTATTTAGGCCCAACTGTACTTGATTGAACGATGATGGGGGAATTTTTTTTTTTTGAAAAGAAAAAAAAGGGTTGGTCTTTAAATATATAAAAGGGGGTGGGTCCAGAATAGTTTAATATGTGAATTTTGGTATTATTCTTAATCTAAGGCATTCCTTTGGCCTATGGTGGAATTTGAGTAATTTTGACATAAATTTGAACTGTCATTTTCCACCATATAAGGATGTGCACCCGGTTGACCAACATTTTATTTTTAAAATTCATGACTCACAAAGATGACAGATAATTGCAGTTTGTTCTTTCAATCCAATAAAAAGCAATTTGATGATTAGTATTTTAAATTTAATTTGCATGTGGCTTTGTTTGTTATTTATTAATACAGTGAGCAATTAAATTTTCACAGTCATGTTTAACAAACTGTGAACATGTCTAGAACCATAAAATACTTGTAGTGACTTGGTATCTGTTCTGAAAAACCCAGCAGTGGGTATTTATCCCATTTAGACAGATCTAGTTTGTGGTGTTGATTGTGATGTTACAATCACCACTGTACTCCGCACACTGACCCCTAAGGAACGTGGCATAAAATCCAGGGAATAGGTCATCTTATGAACCATTTTCATTTGTATAGTTTACATAGGGATTATAAATAGACTTTTCATAAACACTTTTTATTTCTCAGCTGAATATCTGTGTAGATATTAAAATTAATTTAAAAAAGAGCAGAGCTAGCATTAATGAACACATTCTTCATAATTAAAATTAAACATAATTATTGATGCTTAAACATTCCTTAGAACTATTTGTGCATTCTGAAAATAACGTCACAGCCAATAGAGATGCATATCCCCCATGAAAATTGTGTTAACATTTTTTAATTTTAAATTTCTAACTCTTAGAAAATATTAAGTGATAATGAAGATTCATTAATATTTAAAATTCTGATTGCTTATTAATTACAAAAATTAAGGGAACTACTAGGTAAATAAACAGAACAAGACAAACTCACCCCTCTGATTTTTAAAATCTAGACATGATTAAAAAATTACTTACCGGTAATAGATAATTTAATGTTATTGAAAATGAAAGAAAAAAAAAATGATCAAAAAAGTTTCACAATGCAGAAAACCTCTGGTCAACTTTTAATGTTGTAACAATGCCAAAATATGGCTTAAATATTGCTGACTCAGTGTTAATTAATCAATCTCAATTAGATGTCTTCCTTGTTGCTTATCATAATAGTCTCTAAACTGGGATGTCATATTAGTAATATTTGGTATACTTAAGGAACCACTATCTAGTTAGTATAGTATGCCAGGGCATCAATGATAGTGGGAAACGTGGGATAACTTGTATGACAGGTGAAGGACTCCCATGCCAATTTCAATAGTCCTCACCCACTGACATCAAACACGAAGACAGCTGCACGAGATTTGCATGCATATTAGGCCTCCTTATAGTCAGTCACAAAGACAGATGCACACAAGATTTATATGCATATTAGGCCTCCTTGGCTCCTGACCTATTGATTTGCTGAATTTACATTCCGGTAGAATTTTCAGGAAATCAACTCTACTAACTTTCAAAGAGTTATATCAGAGAAAAAAAAATTAAAAATGGAAATATACATAGACTTACTACATCAAGAATTGTTTTAAAGTAAATCTTTTAGTGAGTGTTATTGCCGTGGTAACTTGAAATTTGAAAAAAATCATATTTCTAACTTTCCACGGAAATAATCAATTATAATTTGATTTTTAATTCTTTTTGAAAGTGAGACTAGATATGTCTAGAAATGTATTCTAAGGCTTGGTATTGTTTCTGTTACAGTTGGGATTTCTCAGAATTATGGCCCTTCATACAACATTCCCCAACAGTCCACCTCTATGGACCCTGGCATGATAACCCAGGGGAGTTATAACCAGTCCTACAACGGAGCCCAGGGGTCAGGCATGATGCCACAGGGGGGATTCATTCCTCAACAACAGCAGCCAACACAGCAACACTTCAGTCAGCCATCCAAGTAAGTATAGACAATACAACACATCAGTCAGCCATCCAAGTAAGTATATATAACACAACAATACTTCAGTCAGCCATCCAAGTAAGTATATATAACACAACAACACTTCAGTCAACCATCCAAGTAAGTATATATATCACAACAGCACTTCAGTCAGCCATCAAAGTAAGTATAGACAATACAACACTTCAGTCAACCATCCAAGTAAGTATATTCATTTTTACACTTCAGTCAACCATCCAAGTAAGTATATATATCACAACAGCACTTCAGTCAGCCATCCAAGTAAGTATAGACAATACAACACTTCAGTCAGCCATCCAAGTAAGTATATATAACACAACAACACTTCAGTCAACCATCCAAGTAAGTATATATAACACAACAATACATCAGTCAGCCATCCAAGTAAGTATATATAACACAACAACACTTCAGTCAACCATACAAGTATGTATATATAACACAACAACACTTCAGTCAACCATCCAAGTAAGTATATATAACACAACAATACTTCAGTCAGCCATCCAAGTAAGTATATATAACACAACAACACTTCAGTCAACCATCCAAGTAAGTATATATAACACAACAACACTTCAGTCAGCCATCCAAGTAAGTATATATAACACAACAATACTTCAGTCAGCCATACAAGTAAGTATATATAACAAAACACATCAGTCAGCCATCTAAGTAAGTATAGACAACACAACACGTCAGTCAGCCATCCAAGTATATATATATATACACAACAATACTTCAGTCAGCTATCCAAGTAAGTATATATATCACAACAACACGTCAGTCAGCCATCCAAGTAAGTATATATAACAAAATAACACTTAAGTATAGACAATACAACAACACTTCAGTCAACCATCCAAGTAAGTATATACAATACAACAACACTTCAGTTAACCATCCAAGTAAGTATATATATCACAACAACACTTCAGTCAACCATACAAGTAAGTATAGACAATACAACACATCAGTCAACCATCCAAGTAAGTATAGACAATACAACACTTCAGTCAACCATCCAAGTAAGTATATATATCACAACAACACTTCAGTCAACCATACAAGTAAGTATAGACAATACAACACTTCAGTCAACCATCCAAGTAAGTATAGACAATACAACACTTCAGTCAACCATCCAAGTAAGTATAGACAATACAACACATCAGTCAGCCATCCAAGTAAGTATATATATCACAACAGCACTTCAGTCAACCATACAAGTAAGTATAGACAATACAACACATCAGTCAACCATCCAAGTAAGTATAGACAATACAACACATCAGTCAACCATCCAAGTAAGTATATATATCACAACAACACTTCAGTCAACCATACAAGTAAGTATAGACAATACAACACTTCAGTCAACCATCCAAGTAAGTATAGACAATACAACACTTCAGTCAACCATCCAAGTAAGTATAGACAATACAACACTTCAGTCAACCATCCAAGTAAGTATAGACAATACAACACATCAGTCAACCATCCAAGTAAGTATAGACAATACAACACATCAGTCAGCCATCCAAGTAAGTATATATATCACAACAGCACTTCAGTCAACCATACAAGTAAGTATAGACAATACAACACTTCAGTCAGCCATCCAAGTAAGTATAGACAATACAACACTTCAGTCAACCATCCAAGTAAGTATAGACAATACAACACATCAGTCAACCATGCCCTGCCTCTACCAGGCCGACTGCCAAATTACAAATCTGAGAAAGTGCTTCATCCAAGTAAGTATAGACAATACAACACTTCAGTCAACCATCCAAGTAAGTATAGACAATACAACACTTCAGTCAACCATCCAAGTAAGTATAGACAATACAACACTTCAGTCAACCATCCAAGTAAGTATAGACAATACAACACATCAGTCAGCCATCCAAGTAAGTATATATATCACAACAACACTTCAGTCAACCATCCAAGTAAGTATATATATCACAACAACACTTCAGTCAGCCATCCAAGTAAGTATAGACAATACAACACTTCAGTCAACCATCCAAGTAAGTATAGACAATACAACACTTCAGTCAGCCATCCAAGTAAGTATATATATCACAACAGCACTTCAGTCAGCCATCCAAGTAAGTATAGACAATACAACACTTCAGTCAACCATCCAAGTAAGTATAGACAATACAACACTTCAGTCAGCCATCCAAGTAAGTATATATATCACATATAGCACTTCAGTCAGCCATCCAAGTAAGTATAGACAATACAACACTTCAGTCAACCATACAAGTAAGTATAGACAATACAACACATCAGTCAGCCATCCAAGTAAGTATATATATCACAACAACACTTCAGTCAACCATACAAGTAAGTATAGACAATACAACACATCAGTCAGCCATCCAAGTAAGTATATATATCACAACAGCACTTCAGTCAGCCATCCAAGTAAGTATATATATCACAACAACACATCAGTCAGCCATCCAAGTAAGTATATATATCACAACAGCACTTCAGTCAGCCATCCAAGTAAGTATAGACAATACAACACTTCAGTCAACCATCCAAGTAAGTATAGACAATACAACACATCAGTCAGCCATACAAGTAAGTATAGACAATACAACACATCAGTCAACCATCCAAGTAAGTATGGACAATACAACACCTCAGTCAGCCATCCAAGTAAGTATAGACAATACAACACTTCAGTCAACCATCCAAGTAAGTATAGACAATACAACACTTCAGTCAACCATCCAAGTAAGTATAGACAATACAACACTTCAGTCAACCATACAAGTAAGTATAGACAATACAACACATCAGTCAGCCATCCAAGTAAGTATAGACAATACAACATTTCAGTCAACCATACAAGTAAGTATAGACAATACAACACATCAGTCAGCCATCCAAGTAAGTATATATATCACAACAACACTTCAGTCAACCATACAAGTAAGTATAGACAATACAACACATCAGTCAGCCATCCAAGTAAGTATATATATCACAACAGCACTTCAGTCAGCCATCCAGGTATATATATATATCACAACAGCACTTCAGTCAGCCATCCAAGTAAGTATATATATCACAACAGCACTTCAGTCAGCCATCCAAGTAAGTATATATATCACAACAGCACTTCAGTCAACCATCCAAGTAAGTATATATATCACAACAACACTTCAGTCAGCCATCCAAGTAAGTATATATATCACAACAGCACTTCAGTCAGCCATCCAAGTATATATATATATCACAACAGCACTTCAGTCAGCCATCCAAGTATATATATATATCACAACAGCACTTCAGTCAGCCATCCAAGTAAGTATAGACAATACAACACATCAGTCAGCCATCCAAGTAAGTATATATATCACAACAGCACTTCAGTCAGCCATCCAAGTATATATATACATCACAACAGCACTTCAGTCAGCCATCTAAGTAAGTATATATAACACAACAACAATTCCGTCAGCCATCCAAGTAAGTATACAACACAACACTTCAGTCAGCCATTCAAGAGTATATATATCACAACGGCACTTCAGTCAGCCTTCCAAGTAATTATATACAACACAAAGACACTTCAGCCAACCATCTAAGTAAGTATAACAACAGCAGCAAGCACAACAACACTTCAGTCAACCATCAAAGAACGTTTTGACAAAATGCAGATATCCAAACAAGTAAATAAAAGACAACATTTCAATCTGCCATCTAAGTATATACAACACAACAATTCCAACCTCTACATGACACAAATTCAGTTTTTTACATTTTTAAATCTCTTTGTTATTATATCAAAGTTCACTGTAATCATAACTTACAAAGATAATTTTTTTTCTTTTAAAAAACTTAACTATATTCCTAAATTCACTATATTTTTGTTTGAACTGAACATGGTATATATATTGATCTTTTCAGTCGAATGATGGTCCCAAGTCAGATGCAAGGTGGCCAAACTACAATGGGGTCTGGAAACTCTAACTACACCCAGATGGGCCCCTCAGGTATTCCCCAGAGTAACTACATGCAGAACATACCCTCCAACCCCCAGCAACTCCAGCAAATCCGGCAACAGCAGCAGCAGCAGCAACAGAGACTGATGGCCATGAAAAGACAATCCATGAGCAACCCTGGTCAGCAACCAGGGGCACAACAGCAACAAAATGCTGCTCTGATGGCTCAGATTCAGCAACAAATGGCCCCCAATCAGTACGGGAGCTACCCCAATCAGCAGCGGTTTTGATATGGGACGTCTCTCATCAGGATCTGTGGTTATCTGTGGAAAGCATGTTATACAGTGAAAGTTTGACTTTGGAGTCAGTGAATCCAGCTGTTCTGCACTGGTGTTACTAATCGTATGATTATTAACGACTTGTACAACACAGTTCTTGTTAAACATGTTAGTGGATGTATGTATGTATGTATTGTTAATGTTACATGTGCAGAATTTTTCATGGCTTTACAGAACAAAGACTAGTGTACAGAAGATGAATGCAATTTAAAGTGGATATACATATACGTTATATGATATTGCTATACATGTATTTATATTAATGATGTTGTAAACTCTCAGAATCTCTATTGAACACTTTAATGTTGTAGTAAAAATTGTAGATTTTTTTTCATGAAAGTTGTTTTTAGAAATTATTTTACAATTAATTTTTAAATAAGGAATTAATTTAAACATATTTCATGTAAAACAAAAGGAAAGGAAATAATATCTAAGTAATTTGTAGTATCTAAAATTGAATTTCTTTAATTAATTGTTGTATCTCGAATTGAAGTAAATGATTTGATAAATATTTATTAAAAGAAGTAATAAAAATAAAAAAGAACAAAAAAACTTGTTATGATGATAAAGTCCACTCAGGTAATATACATAACTGAACTGCAGTTACAAATGGAAGTCTTACAAGATTACAGTCATTTCTATCACCATAGAATAATGATTGTTCAAGCAGGGATACTGTAAAATCACACATTTCATGGTCAAATTTTTGGAAGTTTGAGAAAGAAATATTGTTTGTAGGGATTTCCAATTGATTTAGATTTAAGAGAAGTGTTGAGTTACATTGCATTTGTAATTTTGCATTCTACGTACCTTGAAAACAATGAAAATTCCCCAAGAAAAAGCAATTTCACTGTAGAATACAAGCATAAATTGTCTTATAGGTAAATGTTTAGGTTTCAACAGAAAACAAAGTATTATCTCACTGCATAAAATGTGAAGATGAAAAAGTAATCAAGCTCAAAAATGTATTTAAGCATTACAAATTAGGAGCTGACCAAACACAAATCTCAGAAAGAGAGGTGGGATCAGGTGCCATGAAGGAGTATGCATCTTCTGTTGACAGTTCACACCCACTATGTGCCTCTTGTCAGGATCAGATAAATAGGAAAATCTATGTGAAAATAATGGCCAAACAATTAGTATAAAAAAAGGTATTCATTACCAGTATTTGATTTAATGATAGACTATCTTCTGACAAGGTCATTCACCGACCATTTGATTTGTCTTTAAATAAGGCTGTGGAATATCAATATAATAGTACGGATCATGCGAGAAACCACCAATATTAAGCAGACAGGAATTACTTGGGTTATGTCCGAGAAGCTTGGCGATCTAGACGATACAGCACTGCTATTACATGGACATTGTGATATGCAAGAAAAAACCCCCAACCAAATAGCAAAAACTGCAAGAAAGATTGGCCCTAAAATAAACAATACCAAGACTAAAATCATGAAGGTCAATCCTAAATCAGACGAGCCCATCTCCCCAAATAATGGGAAAAAACAGGAGAGGTCACATAATTTGTCATATAGGAAGCAAGATAGCCACAGATGGAAATTCTGATGCAGACGTACTAGCACGGGTATCTAAAGCAACAGGAACGTATGTTCCACTTCAAAACACCTGGAGGTCAGCAAAGATCATCATAATAGAAAATACCAAAAAGGATTTTCAAGAGTAGCGTTCTTGGGGTCCTCCTGTATGGTGCTGAAGCATGGAAAGTTACAAAAGCCATTTCAAACAAGCTAGATGCTTTCCAGACATGTTGCCATCGTGGAATATTACACAGCTTCTGGCTTAATACCACCTCAAATGAAGAGCTGTACAAAAAGACCAACACCACTCCTCTATCTCAAGTTATAAAGAAAAGAAAATGACCGTGGATAAGACATATATGTAGAATGCAAAAAACCTGCATCCCCAAGAGATGGACACCAACTGGTACTAGAAAGAGATGAGGACCCAAAGAGATCTGGAGAAGTCAAAAGTGAACAAATGATCATGGGAACAGGTCCAGAGATGGACACAAGATAGACCAGCATGGAAGTCTCTGGTGACGGCCTTATGTGCTACCAAGAATAAAGAGGACTAAGTTAGTAAGTTGATATTCTTGTTTCATCAAATTATATGTCAGTAGCTTCAGAACATGCAAAAATTTTTCAAAATTAGAGCATGCTTCTGCATATTGAATCATCTGGAAGACATACACTTTCCGATGAAGGTTCAAATCACGTTAAAATTAACTCTTGTAAAGTTACCATTAACGTCTTTTATACTTTTTAAAAGTCTTTTCGAGATTCTTTCACTCGTTGAGACGCCACCACTTGCTGATGGAGGGTTAAAAAATCAAGATCGGTACTCAGCACTGCGACCTTTTAAAAGCAGTAAAGGATCTCTTTCTTTCCAGCATTTTTTGTGTAATGGAACTTTTGTTTTACATGTATGCTGTTTCAACCGAAGGCATGGGTTCTGGTTTACTTACTACTAAAACCAAAAGTTAATTCTGTGCTTAATTTTATATGACTATATATGATACTAAATTGAGAATGGTTTTAATCTTTTGAAAAAAGAATGTAAAAGGATATTTTTACGCCAGCAATTTTTAAACAGATTATACTTAATTTTTCAAAATTTTACAATCAACATTTTTTTTTAGTCTAAGTCGTAAATTCCATTGTAAAGCCTCTGGTCCTCACATCCTGCAGTGAGATTTAAACCCCTGACATGAAGATCAATTCCTATAGCTCCCTGAATCTATAGCAAATGCTCTTTTCCAGATCTTCAGTCACGATTCAGTGAATTGAATGGTGCTCACTCATCCCTGACACCTGATCCCACCTCTGGAATTTCCGAGGGTCCGTGTTTAAACAGTGCTCACGGATCTCTATTGTTCGTATATTTTTAAAAATCGATCAATGTTCGGCCTTTTCACACTTTGATATTCTTTCGACAAAGTAACATTGATATTCTTTCATTGTTGTAAAATATTACTTTTCATTGATAAATTATAATGTGAACTGTATTTAACTGTTGATAAAACAACCTGATGTTCGTAGAAAAATTAACCCTTTGGTTTCATATAGTTTGACATTATATCTTGATTTATTACAGTAAAAACTTTGATATTATAGTAACCTATAATGGTTTATTATAGTTTGTTTTGTATAGGGTAGTGTTAAAAGGTGCTTTAAGGATAACTGTACAAAACAAGATATTTATTTTGTATATTCATTAATTTTATTATTAATCTACAAGTTGACATCACTTATACTGTGAATTTCGAAGACAGAAAATTTGTTAATATTTAAATGCGCTTTTTTTATCTGGTTCATATGTCGACATAATTATTAATGTGTATTTCGAAGTCACAAAAGTATATTTGTTAATTAATAATTAAAATTAATAATATTTGTTAATTATTTCATCTGGTTGACAGGTTGACATTAAAATTGCTGTACATTTTGAAGTCATACAGGGTGTGTTTGTGAAACACTGATGCCCCCGTATGACAGCTTATGGTGAGGGTTATATTTTCTCTAATGTATATCAAACTCCAAAGGTCAAGGCCAAAAGATCAAAAGTGTTGTTATCCAAAGGAAGGTCTTGTAACAAGGAATACACCTGTGAAATATGAAATTCCTAGTTCTAACTGTTCAAAAGTTATTGCCAAGATTTAAGTTTTTAAAAAGTGGGTCAAACTCTTATGTCAAGGTCAAAAGGTCATAACTATTTAAACCCACTGATAAGTCTTGTCACAATAAATAGACATGTGAAGTATGAAAGCCCTATCTCAAACTGTTCAAAAGTTATGGCTAAAATTAAAGTGTGGTATTTTTTTAAAAACAAGTCTTTAAGATCAAACTCCAAGGTCAAAGTCAAACGGTCAAATTTGGTGGTACCCAAAGAAAGGTCTTGTCACAAGGAATACAGACAGAGACAGACAGACAGACGGACTCGACAAAAACTGTGTATCCTTGCAACTTCGTTTACGGGGGAATAAAAAGTACATCTGTTAATAAAAGTGTTGTTATATCAGGTTGATATGTTGACATTGCTATCACTTTGTACCTGTATTGTACACTGTAATAAATATTCTAAAAAAACACACAGGACCAACAGTGAAAAGGGGGGTACAACATACATGATATCAAATATCCTTCACAAATATCCTTAAAGCCTATACAAAATACAAACAAAGCCTACAGGACATACAAGTATACAACCTACAGGTCAGTAATATCAAATATCCTTAAATCCGACACAAAATACAAATATCTTTCACAAATATCCTTAAATCCTATACTAAATACAAACATAGCATACAGGAGATACATGGATACAACATACAGGTCAGTAATATCAAATGTCCTTCACAAATATCCTTAAATCCTATATAAAATAGAACCATAGCTTACAGGAGACACATATAATTATACAACATATATACAGGTCAGTAATATCAAATATCCTTCACAAATATCCTTAAATCCTATATAAATATAGTATAGCCTACAGGACAAACACCTATACAACATACAGGTCAGTAATATTATCAATACTGCATATAACTTCTTGAGAAAAAGATTTTTAAAGATTTTTTCACATTTTGTTTGTATATATTACTTAATTGTAATAATTTGAATTTGACTAACCATTGTTTACCTTCCTACTCCAAAGGGTACTCATGATTTGAACAAATTTAAATCTTCAATACATGCAATGAGGATGCTTACATGTCAATATGACTAAACATAGCTTTTTCTGTTATTGGGATTTTCCCCTTTATTTACCTATGTAAAACTTTGATCCACCATTGAGACCCCAACCTACCTTTGGGGGTTATGATTTGAAAGAATTTGAATGTATACTACCTGAGGATGCTTCCATATAAATATCACTAATCATGGCTTTCCTATTCTTTAGAAGATGATTTTTAGCTCTACTGGTCAGAGACCAGAAGAGCTTATGCGATAGTAATGCGTCCGGCGTCCGTCCGTCTGTCCGTCTGTCTGTCCGTCTGTCTGTAAACAATTTTTCAAAATGCTACTCCTCCTACAGTTTTGGTCTAATTTCAATATAACTTGGCACACAAGTAGACTACACTAAGATACATAATTCTGTGTATCGGTTTTTGATTTCGATGAACGGTGTTGCCGTGGTTACTAAAAATAAAAATTTCTGTGAAATTCTTTCAAAATGCTACTCCTCCTACAGTTTTGGTCTGATTTCAGTATAACTCTCCACACAAGTAGAATACACTAAGATACATAATTCTGTGTATCGGTTTTTGATTTCGATGAATGGTGTTGCCGTGGTTACTAAAAATAAAAATTTCTGTGAAATTCTTTCAAAATGCTACTCCTCCTACAGTTTTAGTCTGATTTCAGTATAACTTGGCACACAAGTAGACTACACTAAGATACATAATTCTGTGTATCGGTTTTTGATTTCGATGAACGGTGTTGCCGTGGTTACTAAAAATAGAAATTTCTGTGAAATTCTTTCAAAATGCTACTCCTCCTACAGTTTTGGTCTGATTTCAGTATAACTTGGCACACAAGTAGAATACACTAAGATACATAATTCTGTGTATCGGTTTTTGATTTCGATGAACGGTGTTGCCGTGGTTACTAAAAATAGAAATTTCTGTGAAATTCTTTCAAAATGCTACACCTCCTACAGTTTTGGTCTGATTTCAGTATAACTTGGCACACAAGTAGAATACACTAAGATACCTTATTCTGTGTATCGGTTTTTGATTTCGATGAATGGTGTTGCCGTGGTTACTAAAAATAGAAATTTCTGTGAAATTCTTTCAAAATGCTACTCCTCCTACAGTTTTGGTCTGATTTCAGTATAATTTGGCACACAAGTAGAATACACTAAGATACATAAATCTGTATATCGGTTTTTGATTTAGATGAACGGTGTTGCCGTGGTTCCTAAAAATAGAAATATCTGTAAAATTGTTTCAAAATGCTACTCCTCCTACAGTTTTGGTCTGATTTCAATATAACTTGGCACACAAGTAGAATACACTAAGATACGTAATTCTGTGTATCAAATTTTAATTTTGATGAACTGTGTTGCCGTGGTTACTAAAAATTGAAATGTCTGTAAAATTGTTTCAAAATGCTACTCCTCCTACAGTTTTGGTCTGATTTCAATATAACTTGGCACACAAGTAGACTACACTAAGAACATAAAGAGACTTTATCAATGATCATTATTCTATATATTGCTGTTGTAAAGTTTCAAATCCCAGCTGCTTAAGTACTCTCCTCTTCCTTTGCTATAAGTTCAAACCAGTAGAGCTTCAGTCTCGACAGAGACTTCTGGTTTAAAATATATCTTAATGTAAAACTTGGATCTCCCACTGTAGCCCCACCCTATCCCTGGAGGTTATGATTTGAAAACACTAGAATGTACACTACCTGAGGATGCTTCCATGTATAAATATCACTAAACATGGCTTTGCAGTACTTCAAAAGAAAATTTTAAAAGATTTCCCTATATATTCCTATGTAAAACTTTGATCGGCCATTGTGGCCCCACCCTTTCCCCGGGAGTCATGATTTGTACGAATTTGAACGTACACTACCTGAGGATGATTCAACATGAGTTTCAACTTTCCTGTCCCAATGGTTCTTGAGAAGAATATTTTTAAAGATTTTTCCTATATATTCCAATGTAAAACTTTGATCGGCCATTGTGGCCCCATCCTATCCCGGGGGTCATGATTTGAACAAACTTGAATGTACACTACCTGAGGATGATTTAACATGAGTTTCATCTTTCCTGTCCCAATGGTTCTTGAGAAGAAGAATTTTACTGATTTTTCTTATATATTCCAATTAAAACTAAAATCGGCCATTGTGGCCCCACCCTGTGGTTCTTTAGAAGAAGATTTTTTTAAGAATACCATTAATTTTTCACTAATTCATAATCATCTCCCTTTGGAAGAGGGCATGGTCCTTTATTTGAACAAACTTGAATCCCCTTTACCCAAGGATACTTTGTAGCAAGTTTGCTTGAAATTGGTCCAGTGGTTCTTGAGAAGAAGTTAAAAATGTGAAAAGTTTACAACAACAACGCCAACGACGACAACGACAGACAACGGACAAATTTTGATCAGAAAAGCTCACTTGAGTCTTCGGCTCATGTGAGCTAAAAATCACGTTAAAAATAACTTTTGTAAAGTTACCATTAACCTCTTTATATACTTTTTAACTTCTTTTCGAGATTTTTTCACTCATGGAGACGCCACCACTTGCTGATGGAGGATTAAACATCAAGATCTGTACTCAGCACTGCGACCTTTAAAGCAGTAATGGATCTCTTTCTTTCAAGCCTTTTTTATGCTATGTTTTGTTTTATGCTGTTTCATCCGAAGGCATGGGTTCCATTTTACTTACTACTAAAACCAAAAGTCAATTCTGTGCTTAATTTTTAAATTGATATCAAATTGAGAATGGTTTTAATATTTTGAAAAAAGAATGTAAAAAGATATTTTTACGCCTGCAATTTTTAAACAGATTATAATTATTTTTTCAAAATTTTACAATCAACAGTTTTTTTAGTGTGAGTCGTAAGTTCCTTTGTAAAGCCTCTGGTCCTCACATCCTGCAGTGAGATTTAAACCCATGACATGAGGATCAATTCCTTGCTCCCTGAATCTATAGCAAATGCTCTATAACCACTGCACCACACGGGCGGCTCTATAACCCCTGCACCACAGGGGCAGCTCTATAACCACTGCACCACACAGGCGGCTCTATAACCACTGCACCACACAGGCGGCTCTATAACCACTGCACCACACGGGCGGCTCTATAACCACTGCACCACACGGGCGGCTCTATAACCACTGCACCACACAGGCGGCTCTATAACCACTGCACCACACAGGTGGCTCTATAACCACTGCACCACACAGGCGGCTCTATAACCACAGCACCACACAGGCGGCTCTATAACCACTGCACCACACAGGCGGCTCTATAACCACTGCACCACACAGGCGGCTCTTTTTCCAGTATAATACAGTATACATGTACATTGTATATAAAAATAAAGCAGATGTGTTAGACACTATGGTATCTTTTATGTCGAGTTCAGAGGGATTTATCGAATCAACGTAGGAATTAAAACGACTATTGTTAAGAAAAAAGACGTCATGGATATATCTTAATGACTAATTGTTGAATAGAAGGCACAGCAAGAGACTTCTTTTCATGTAGAAGTTTTTGAATGAATTCTGCCTCATATGAAATACAAAAGACTTTGTCTATAATTATCGATTGTAGATTTGAATTTTATTAAAATGAAATATGTGGAGAAAACGAACAGTCTATTCCAGCTCAGAAGTCCACTCAAACAATACAATATGTGTCATTCAGTGACTTTTCCAGATCTTCAGTCACGATTCAGTTAATTGAATGGTGCTCACTCATCCCTGACACCTGATCCCACCTCTGGAATTTCCGAGGGTCCGTGTTCAAACCGTGCTCACGGATCTCTTGTTCGTATATTTTTAAAAATCGATCAATGTAATCGGCCTTTTCACACTTTGATATTCTTTCGACAAAATAACATTGATATTCTTTCAATGTTGTAAAATATTACTTTTCATTGATAAATATAATGTGAACTGTATTTAACTGTTGATAAAAGAACCTGATAATCGTAGTAAAATTAACCCTTTGGTTTACTATAGTTTAACATTATATCTTGATTTGCTACAGTAAAATCTTTGATATTATAGTAACCTATACTGGTTTATTATAGTTTGTTTTGTATAGGGTAGTGTTAAAAGGTGCTTTAAGGATAACTGTACAAAACAAGAAATTTATTTTGTATATTCATTAATTTTAATATTAATTCTAAAAGTTGACATCATTTATACTGTGAATTTCGAAGACAGAAAATTTGTTAATATTCAAATGCGCTTTTTTTTATCGGGTTCATATGTCGACATTATTATTTATGTGTATTTCGAAGTCATAAAAGTATATTTTTTAATTAAGGCGCTTAATTTCATGTGTTTGACAGGTTGACATCAAAATTGCTGTACATTTTGAAGTCATGCAGGGTGTGTTTGCGAAACACTGATGCCCCCGTATGACAGCTTATGGTGAGGGTTATATTTTCTCTAGTGTATATCAAACTCCAAAGGTCAAGGCCAAAAGATCAAAAGTGTTGTTACCCAAAGGAAGGTCTTGTTACAAGTAATACACCTATGAAATATGAAATTCCTAGTTCTAACTGTTCAAAAGTTATTGCCAAGATTTAAGTTGTTTAAAAAGTGGGTCAAACTATTATGTCAAGGTCAAAAGGTCATGACTATTTAAACCCACTGATAAGTCTTGTCACAGTAAATAGACATTTGAAGTATGAAAGCCCTATCTCAAACTGTTCAAAAGTTATGGCCAAAGTTAAAGTGTGGTATTTTTTTTAAAAAACTAGTCTTTAAGATCAAACTCCAAGATCAAAGTCAAATGGTCAAATTTGGTGGTACCCAAAGAAAGGTCTTGTCACAAGGAATACAGACAGAGACAGACAGACAGACGGACTCGACAAAAACTGTGTATCCTTGCAACTTCTTTTACGGGGGAATAAAAAGTACATCTGTTAATAAAAGTGTTGTTATATCAGGTTGATATGTTGACATTGCTATCACTTTGTACCTGTATTGTACACCGTAATAAATATTCTAAAAAACACACAGGACCAACAGTGAAAAGGGGGGTACAACATAACTGATATCAAATATCCTTCATGAAATATCCTTAAAGCCTATACAAAATACAAACATAGCCTACAGGACATACAAGTATACAACATACAGGTCAGTAATATCAAAGGTCCTTCACAAATATCCTTAAATCCTATAATACTAAATACAAACATAGCCCACAGGACATACAAGTATACAACATACAGGTCAGTAATATCAAAGGTCCTTCACAAATATCCTTAAATCCTATATTACTAAATACAAACATAGCCTACAGGACATACAAGTATACAACGTACAGGTCAGTAGTTTCTTAGATGATGTGTCTTGTTCAAGATGGATTCCAGGGCAAAGTTGAGCTATTTGCTTTTATAAACCCTTGCTAAAAGGAACTTTTATAATATTAAATACTTAAATTCTAATCATTTTTAAAGATTTTTTACAAAAGTAAATTTAACTACTCCAGTCATAAACAACATAAAATAACTTTTGAATATTGATATTTAAATGTGTTTTTTTTTCCTTTCCTTTGTTTCTATTTTATTGCTGTAGTGTCCTCTTTTAAACTTGCATTTACAAAAATAAATCCATAGTGTAGTAAAGGATATAAACTACGAGTAATTAATTAGTCTAATAGATAAAGAAATGTGTGAAAGTTATGAAAGAAGGATATGGAGATAACGAACTGTATTCAATATCAAAGTCCATAAAACTAATTAATGTGTTTTATTTGGATGCACTGGCGTCTGAACAAATTTGTACCGTACTGTAAATCATATTTCATTGATCAATATCACTTCGATGAGCTAGCTTAAGAATGTTTTGTTAATTTTAATGTCTTTGTATTATATTAGGATTTTCCTGGGTTCGTTGTATTCAATGGCAGTCACTTCACAATTGTCATTGATTGAAAGGCAACGAACGTCTACCCAGCTAGTCTATCTTTTAAAATTTCTCAGACAATGGGCTAAATATGAAAAAGAAGACGTTGACACTTTATCAGAATGGATTAAATATACCAGATCCATGTTAAAATCGCGTATTAAAAAATTGAGGGGCATTTTGAAAACCATCTATCCTTCTGTATTCAATAACCCAGAAGTGAAAAAAGAATTAGATAGATTACATGATCAGTACGTACTGGTCCCTGCTGATAAAGCAGGTAACAACATTGTCTTCGTTTGTAAGGATCATTATATAAATTGTATTTTAGAAGAACTTAAAGGATTTAATTCTACTAGACTAAGTGGTAATCCTACTTATACTTCCCTTTTTGAAGAAGAGAAATCATATGTCAGTTTTGAATATTTTTGATATTCCAAAGAACCAAAATGAATTTGAACTACCATATCTATATTGGATTCAAAAACTTCATAACAAGAATAGATATGGGTTACCCCATATCCAAAGATATTCGACTGTTAGATTTAATATGTTTAACAGTGTTTATAATGACATTAATAAAAAAAAACTGCACTGTCTAATTATGGAACTGTTGTAAATATCGTGATTCCATAGCATTACGGTCACCCAGTCTCCTAACAAACAGTACACATAGGCCTACATGTACCTGTAGCCTTGGTCTACACACGTGCAATGGAGCTGTCACACGCATCCAGCGAGCTCGGAGAAACACGTTTTGTTTTGCCGAGAAGTTACGGTGTCAGACAAAACTTTTCTTTTCTTAATTAGATCATATAAATACGAATTCTGATTAATAAAAATTATACAATCCCTGTTGAACTTTATATAGTTTGTTCTAACATTTGCATCTGCAACAACTTGTGTTTAAAATGGCCGGGTTGGGAAAATCAGGACCGGGTCGGAAAATTCTAAACTGAAAACATGGAAAACCTTTTTTGTTTTGAAAATAACTGAAATATACTAATATATTTGTCGCAGAAATTACTTACATTATTCAAGTTCTATATATAATGGTATATGCTGAACTTCAACACGAACCCGAATCTCTAACCCAGTTTTCGTTTTGCCACACATACCCTACAGTTTACAAAGTGTACACACGTGACACGAGCAGGCCAGGGATTGAAAATCCGTCATTTAATAATACACATACACAGAATGATTAATTTTTTCTTTAAGAACAATTTGTATGATAATTAACGGACTATAAACATGTACTTAATACAATTGTTGATATAGTATTATCAATTCATTGGTGAAAAGATATGAATCGAAGAATGACCTAATTATTCTCTGTTATCAAACACGTAAAAAAAAAAAGGCTGAGGAGGGAGCGAGCGTAGGAATATTGATATTTTTTATTTGCATTTCGGGGGGAAAGTGACTTTCTAATGATATTTTGACGTTATTTTTGATTTCTTTAACGTATGACATACACAACTTTACTCTTATCATGAACAATAATGTTGTATCTACTTATCATGATGGAATTATTTTGGTCGGACCAATATGTGTGAGCTGCCGCTGAATACAGTTATATATCTTGCAAAGATAGTATGCATTGATCGAATATATAGAAAACCTTCACAAACTAGAGGTACTGTGAGCATTGAGCTCACTAAATGATACCCCCCGCTTCCCATATGGTTATAACTGATGACAAAGTCCATGTTTTGCCATGGCCGGGAAACCCAAAATATGTGTCAGATCAAAAAGTAAAATAGGAGGTGCACAATGGCAACATGTAATAAAGATTTTGTGAAAGTTTCATTAAATTTCACTCAGTGGTATAAGAGGAGTTGCGGATAAGAGATGGGTACCCTAAAGCGTAACAGACGGACGGACGGACAGACGTACAGACGGACGGACGGACGGAATTACCGATTACTATATACCCTCCCGCTTTTCAAGCGGGGGGTATAACAAAGATACATAGCGGGTTCCAGTAAATGTTCAACCAAGCCTTTCTTTACTCCTCACTAAGATATTAACAGTAGTGAAGGAGAAACCGCAAGTGTACTGTGAAACAATATATTCAAAAAATGGTGTAAATGAGATGTGGATACGTAAAAATTCCATAGGATTTCTGGACAATTTGAAATCCCAGGATTTTACAAAAATCAACAGATAAAAAACTTAAGAGTTTTCAACTTTATACACAACCTTTCCCAAAATTAAATTAAAGTCTAGGCTTTCTGATATCATTGACAGCTGCTTTTTCAATAAAAATGGAACTCATACAATTTAATTACCTTGTCGTTGGTCATTTGCAAAATTATTTTGTTAAAAAACATTCTGATTGTACACACAAGTACTATGAAGTCGACATCAAAAAGATGCCCGAGTTTCTGAATGGCAATATCTATGCTGTTTTTGGAGACCAGGTCTTCCAACCATCTATTGGAATTCGGATGGTTATCATTTCGCCCCGTTATTAGCAGACCTTTTTTGTATTCATACAAAGCAGAATTTGCGTGAAAAGGAGAAAAACATTTGCTGTGGCCTTCCACTCGACATGAGATATATATCGACGACATATTATCAATTAACAATGGTAATTTCCATTCTTATGTCGATACGATATATCCTTGTAAGCTTGAGATAAAAGATACCACAGAGTCTGAATCGTCTCATATTAAGATATTCTACTTGAAAAAGACCTTAATGGCAATCTAACAACCAAGCTCTATGATAAACGTGATGACTCTAACTTTTCAATCATTAACTTCCCTTACTTATGCAGCAATATACCTTCACCACTTCCATACGGAGTTTATATATCTTAGTTGATTCGATTCACTAGAGCATGCTCTGTGTATGAACAATTTCTAAACGAGGTAAATTATTGACAAGCAAGATGATGAAACAAGAAAATCAACAGTCTCGTTTAAAGTCATCATTTCGTAAGTTGTGTGTTCGATACAATGACCTTATCTACAAATACAATTTATCCTTGACTCAAATGCTCAAATGCTGACTGACGTTTTTCATACTAATTGTTAGTCCATTATTTATACACTGAATTGACGACAGATTTTTCCGTTATTTCTCTATCATGACATGGATCACACGGGTGTGACTGGTCAGCAGGGGATGCTCAGTCCTCCATGGCACCTGATTCCACCACTGATGTGTTTGCGTTGCTCGTATTTTGTATTGTTTTACGGACTTTTGATCTTGAATACTGTTCTTGATCTCCATATGTTTCATTGGACCTAAATATGAGTGTTCTCAAGCCTCAGGCTGCAAATAATTAAAGTAAAAAAGAAGCAGTGACTGTTTCTCCGCCGAGCTCAGTTTAAAACTCTTCATGGGCATCTAGTGCTGTTTTATATATGAGGAGAAAGATTTCACAAACGTAATTTAGCCCAAATTACCTGTGTCCCTTTCAGATATTTGTATTATTTATGGATTTGTTCGAGATTGATCGCTAATAGTTATCTTTTTTTATTTCCCGTTAATTTCTTAATTTGTTTCAAACTGTGTAGCTTCATTTCGTCATCCTTTGAATTTTATTTTAGATTTATAATTTGTTTATCTTAAACTAATGGCTTGTTCTGATTGGTGAATGTGGTGAAAAATATGGATATGTACTAGAAAATGAAGACTGGAAATTACAATTAAGATGAAACATAATAGTAAAAATTTCTAATAACATTTGGAGATAACGATCTCAAAATGAATTGACATTATGATGACGTGGTAATTGTTTATAAAAATGATCCTCTTATTTTACATGAATTGACTAGAAATAAATTATTCCATGTATGCATGTGTTCATGTATGCTTGCACGCAGGAGATGTTCACCCATCTATGGCACCTGATCCCACGTACCTGATGTTATCAGAGATGCATGTTGCCCCTGCTATCATTTTGTGTTCCATGGAATTACAACTGAGTATTTTAATATTTCATTCAGTCTAAAATCATCGTATGGATCTTAAATCGAATGTGCTTTGTGTAAAGACTAAATCCATTTCCAACCCTTTCATCCTTTTCTAAAAGTCCTGAGGTGAACCCTATCAATCTTATATAATTCTCCATATTTTTTTTTCTTCCTGGATTCTTTCACTACGTTGAAGTGATACATTAAGCTCAAATTCAGTATTCCACTTTTTAAATAATGAACGTTTTTAGACTTCTAGTTTTAAATTTTTAAAATCAGTAAATGAATTATCACGTGAGTTTTCTTCATCTTTCGGAGACGTCATGAGCTTAATGCTTAGTGCCAGAATTCCTTCAGGTGCATTCTCCCTTGATGCATCATAGTTATGAATTTAAAAAAAGTCGTCTTTTGAAAGTGCTGCTTCATTTTACTGTAAATCACTAAATTTTATCGATACCTTAATTATTTTTTTGCCAGATAGTCATTTATCAACAAAATGTTCACACATTGTAGTTAATGTTCTATGTAATCTTTGGGAAAGCTAAATAAATATAAGTCAGACTTAATTTTCCCGAGCATATTGTCCCCCAGATTCATGTAAAAATGAAGTTCTGACGAATAGAAAGCGATTTACAGTTAAGAATGACTGCATTAAGAGGCTTGCGAAATTTGTGACGACGTAACTTTCAAGAAAAGCGTAGGTTCAGGAAATTAAATTTACTAATATATTGATTAGAAAATGATTATGAAGAATCAAAGATGTTTAAAACATACACGAGTACATTTATAGTAATCATAAAAACAATTTTTAAGAGCGCATTTAGAACTAGTACATCTAAATATTCATAAACTTAACATGTAAAAGAATATTAACGATTAGTACATATAAGTCACCATAAACACTATATAATTTTGATGAATGATTGTATTCAACCTTTGTTGAAGCTTGCAGCAACAAAATTGTTCGCTCTAACCATTGCACCATGGTGCACGCGGAAAGAAAAAAGATTCTAAAATTCTATCAATGACACTGTTATTTATCTACACATTTATTTTTGGAATCTGTAGTCGCCCGTGTGGCGAAGTGGTTTGAGCGTCTGCTCTAGAGTCGCAAAGTAAGGAGTTGATCCTTTCGAATCCCACTGTGGGATTTGGAGACCGGTCCTTCGGAGAGACCGTATAATCCGTCCCGTGTCGCAATAGGTGCTGACACGAAAAAGATCCCTCACTGGCACGAAAAAGATCCCTCACTCCTCAATGGCCCTGAGTGCCGAGTATAGGACAAAATTTGCAACTCTCCACCGGCAAGTGGTAGCGTTTCCGAGTGGAAATTTCTCGAGAGGGACGTTAAACAATATACAATCAATCACTAATGTGTACGTTAGAGGTTAAATTAATTACTCATTATATTTTAACTACACTGAGTTTCAGTGCTTCGTTATTTGGTTTATCAGTTTAATTATACCTAGCAATCTAAAGGTGTATACATGTATTGACTCTAGTAAAGTAATAAACTATTGAACATGTTATAGTGTTTTGGCTATTGTAACAAGGCTTCGGAATATGGACTTGTGAAATGCGCAATAGGGAAACTGTCTCAAGAAGGAAAACGAATACATAGCATAAAAAATGAAGACAACGAACAGAAGTCAAGCTCAGGAATTAATTCAAACAGTGCACAGCAACCGCAGACCTGTAGAAGAGTCAGAAGTGGGATCAAGTGCCGTGGAGGAGTAAGCATTCCCTGCCGACTGGGCATACCCATCTTGTGCTCTTTATCATGATTGGACAAACGAAGAAATACGCTAACAATCCAGAGTATAAATAATATTCGAACAATTAGTGTAAAAACGTCAGTCAGCATTTGAATTAATGGCAGAGTGTATTTGCTCTAAAGGTAATTGCATTGACCATAGAACTTGCAAGAAGATTACTTTAAACAAGAATATCAAAACTCATGTTTCATCAACTCATTTTTCAATAAAATGTCTCGTTTAAGAAATTCTCTGTAGGCAGACAATGCTTTTGCATATCAAATTAATTGGGAGAAGAGAGATAGTTTTTCGAAATGCGCATTCAGTAGGTAAATCTAAATTGGTTCATACAAGATTTACATCTTAGCATTATGTATCCAAGAGAACTTGAAAGAGTCTGACACAACTGTTTAGTGTTTAGATATTTTACTGAAAAAGACGTTATGGTCACCCTACAACAATTTATAATAAACATGATGATTTGAACTTTTCTATCGTCAATTGCTCTAACTTATGTGGCAATGTTCCCTTGTCACCTGGGTATAGGATCTAAGTCTCCTGATAAATTCAATATGCAAAAGCGTGGTCTACATATAAACAATTTATGAAATGAGACATTCTATTCAAATTTAAGTTGATGAAACAACATTTTTTTCATATTTGGATATGATACTTTAAAAAGACGTAATTGGTAGGTTAAACAACAAAACTTTGTGATAAACATGATGATTTGAACCTTTCAATCGTCAAATACTTATGGAGCAATGTGCCTTTGTCACCTGGGTATGATGAAACATATGAGAATAACGAACAGTATTCAATATCAAAAAAACAAAAAAAAAAAACAATACAAAGTAGGAGCAGAGCAAACACGGGCCTCCAAAACACCAGAGGTGGAGTCAAGTACCATGGAGGAGTGAGCATCCTCTGCCGACAAGTCATATGCACCCGCCGTGTGCTCCTTGTCATGATAGAGAAATAACGGAAAAATCTGTAGTCAATTCAGTGTATAAATAAGGGACTAAGAATTAGTATGAAAAACATCAGTAAGCATTTGACTCAAGGATAAAATATATTTGCTGACAAAATCATTGTATCGGCCATGGAACTTACGAAATGATGAATTTAAACGATACTGCTGATATTCTTGTTTCATCAACTTGTTTGTCAATAATTTACCTCGTTTTATAAATTGTTCATACGTAGAGCATGATCTTGTGTATCGAATCAACTGAGATATATATATACTCCGTATGCAGGTGATAAAGGTATATTGCTGTACAAGTTAGGGAAGTTGGCAATAGAAAAGTAAAGTCATCACGTTTATCATAGAGCTTAATTGGTTGTTAGATGACCATTAACGTATTTTTCAAGTAAAATATCTAAATATGAAGCAGATGTGGCAGACTCTGTGGTATCTTTTATCTCAAGCTCACCAGGATATATTGTATCGACATAAGAATGGAAATTACTATTGTTAATTGACAATACGCCAAGAAAAGGAAATTAAATCAGTAAATATTAATAATATTCTTAATCACAAAAGGGTCCAAACTTGTATCCCACCATATCGAACTTAACAAGGTAACTCTTAAGACTGACATAACCATTACGACCAAACATTACAGTAAAAAATCGAATAATTAAGAGGTAGTGATCTCAAAATGAATTGACATTATAATGACGTGGTAATTCTTTATTTAAAAAAAGGATCCTCTTAAGTTACTTACTACATGCATTGACTAGAAACAAATAACGTTATATATGTATGCGTACATGAATACTTTGATGTAGGAAATGTTTACTCCCCTATGACACCTGATTCCACGTACTGCATGTTTTCAGATATCCCTATTGTCCCTGCTCACAGTTTGTGTTACATGGAATTTTGAGCTTCGTTTTCTTCGTATTTCATTCAGCCTAATATCATCGAATGAATCTAAAATCGACTGAGTTTTGTGTAAACACTAATTCCAGTCTCAATGCTCTTATCCTATTTTTTAGGTCACCTGAGTAAACTCAGGTGACCTATTGCTATCTGTTTTCGTCCGTCGTCGTGCGTCGTGCGTTGTGCGTTGTGCGTTAACATTTGAACATTTCCAGCTTCTTCTCTGCAACCACTGGACCAATTTCAACCAAATTTGACACAAAGCATCTATGGATGAAGGGAAAAAAAATTGTGAATTTCATGATCCCTGCCCCCCTGAGGCCTGAGGGGTGGGGCCAAAACCACTAAAATTAGTACAATCTTTAAAAATCTTCTTCTTTACTCCTGGACATCAAGCAGTCAAACTGTTTGCATGATTGTAATCAGCATTGAGTCCTCTACCAAAATTGTGAAATTCATGGCCCTGGGGTCAGGGGTTCTAGTGCTAGGGCGGGGCTAAATAAGTATATAGTGAAAATGCATTATTTCTTTGAAAAACTTCTTCTCTGCTCCTGGTTATTAAATAAACAAACTGTTACATAGTAAGCAAGAGTTTTTCTACCAAAATTGTGAATTTTATGGCCCCAGGTTTTCAAAAATTAGTGTTAGGGCGGGGCTTATTGATTATATAGGGAAAATACATGAATTCTTTGAAAATCTTCTTCTCTGCTCCTGGGTATCAAATAGATTAAATAAGTGCATAGTTTTGATGAGCAAGAGAGTCTCTACCAAGATTGTGAATTTTAGGGCCCCAGGGTCAGAGGTTCTGGTGTTGGGGGGGGGGGGGGGGCTCTATTGATTATATAGTGAAAATACATAAATTCTTTGAAAGTCTTCTTCTCTTCTCCTAGGTATTAAATAAACTAACTAAGTGCATAGTTATGATGAGCAAGAGTGCCTCTACCACAATTGTGCATTTTAATAATTCTGGTGTTAGGGCGGGGCTCTATTGATTATATAGGGAAAATACATGAATTCTTTCAAAATCTTCTTCTCTGCTCCTGGGTATTAAATAGATTAAATAAGTGCATAGTTTTGATGAGCATGAGTGCCTTACCAAAATTATGAAATTCATGGCCCTCGGGTCAGTTAAAATTGTGTTTTTTTTGGGCTCTATTGATTATATAGTGAAAATACATGAATTCTTTGAAAGTCTTCTTCTCTTCTCCTAGGTATTAAATAAACTAACTATAGTTATAATAATGAGCAAGAGTGCCTCTACTAAAATTGAGAATTTTAAAGCCCCAGGGTCACGGGTTCTTGTGTTGGGGGGGGGGCTCTATTGATTATATAGAGAAAATACATGAATTCTTTGAAAATCTTCTTCTCTGCTCCTAGGTATTAAATAAACCAACTAAGTGCATAGTTATAATGAGCAAGAGTGCCTCTGCCAAAATTGTGAATTTTAGGACCTCAGGGCAGGGGTTCTGGTTTTAGGGTTAGGCTCTGTTGATTATATAGTGAAAATACAGGAATTCTTTGAAAGTCTTCTTCTCTGCTCCTGGGTATTAAGCAGTTGAACTACCTATATAGTTATGAACAAGGACCCTAATCTTCCAGAATTGTGAATTTCAAGGACTCAGGGCCAGGGGTACTATAGAGGGGGGGGGCTGTACTTATAGACTGAAAATGAATGAATTGTTTGAAATCTGCTCCTTGGTATTAATCAAATATTTTTTAAAAGCAAGGATGCCTTTTCAAAAATTGTACAATGTGTGGATCTAGGCCTAAGGGTCAGGGGTTCTTGTGTGGTAGGGGCACTATTGATTATTGCTGAATATTACTGATTAGCTGAAATGCATTTTTTGTTCCTCTGCCTTGCCTATGGGTATTAAGTAACCAAACTAAGCAACTACTAAGTGTATAGTCATAATGATCAATGATGCCTCTCTCAAAATTTTGAATGCCATATAGCATCTGGCTTAAAACATGAATCAAATTCAATAACTGGAAAGATGTTGCATAGTGCTCAGGTGACCTATAAGGCCCATGGGCCTCTTGTTTAAAAACCTTTTTTATCCTGAGGTGAACTCTATCAAACTTACATAATTCTCCGTATATTTTTTCTTTCTGGATTCTGTCACTACGTTGAAGTAATACATCATATTATATAACTGTAATAATAAATTATCTTTTTAAGCAATACTGACTTTAAATGGCATAAAAGGGTATTTAGGTATTGCCTTGCCTAACCCGTTAGGATTTCCAACGAAATATTGTACAAAGCAAAGCCATCTATTACTATATACAGGGTGTTTTTTTTTAAACAAAATGTCCCGAGTTTTGATGTTTATATTTTTGCACAATAATAAAATATTTATAAAATTATAAATCTATTTTAAAGCCCATTTTCTTGCAATATCATTGTGATAAAAGCAATGTTAAACAAAGTCATTACATTTTTTCCATAAATGATTGATGTTTTGATTACATTTTTCAAAAATTAGTTTTGGAGGTCTTTATCGTTAGAAATGGATCTATGGAATTTTATAAACCAAACAATACAAACAGAAAATCTCCAAAATCATCAATATTAGTGCCTAAGATTTTTTTTTTTAAAAAAAGTATGAAAAATATGAAAACCAATTTTCTTGGAAACAGACTTTTTATTAAAAAATGTCCAAATATATGCCAACAAGGACTTCAGAGACAAACGGAGGATGCTGACTGGAAATATTGTGACTATTAGAACCCATAAAAATGACGTTAAACTGGAAACTACTGCTGATGTTCAAACTTTAAGTATGTCTGTCATAAAAAAATAATTGATTCAGAATTACATCAACTTTCATATTGATAAACTTGTTTGATTATGTGGTTTTCATTTTTGCAAAATAAAATCTTTCGTTAATACTGTCTAACTTTAAATTGAAACCGCAAAGTCGCGACATGTTTGCTGAAACACCCTGTACTATACATTTTTTTTATTTTGCTATTCAACAATATTTTTTATTTCTGATAATGTATAAATGTATTTTTAATGATGTTGTACCGCGCTTTAGAGAGATTGTTTTTTATTAAATATATGGCGGTATATAAATTTTGTATAATAATAATAAAAATAATAATAATAATAATAATAAAGTATTCTTAGTTTTTTAAAACACAAATCAAATGCTGTCCTGTGCGTCAGTTAAAATCTGATTTTTTTTACTTTACTATTTGGATTCATGAAAGAAAACAAAAAATAAAAAGTCAAAACGGGTTAAAGTGAGAACAGTTAAATAAAAAATTAGCCGGCTTGTTTTGATTAACTTCTAAATCTTAAGATTTCATCGTTAAGTTATCCTGCAATGTTATTCTGTCTAACACCTTTACGATACTTTATTTTATAAACTTTATAATTTTATAAATCCAATTTTGCAATCGTATGTTTCATATCTATAGCTACATGTACATATGCAAGTA
Organism: Saccostrea cuccullata; assembly: GCF_032062105.1. NCBI lineage: Eukaryota > Metazoa > Mollusca > Bivalvia > Ostreida > Ostreidae > Saccostrea > Saccostrea cuccullata. Next base: position 65,615 of record NW_026926219.1, on the reverse strand, counting down.
AGTAATTCCGTCATCCTAGCACGTAATTTTTGAACATACAACTGTGTTGACTTTAAGTATATTTTTGATGTTGTGTGCTTTGTTTTCCGGACCCTGTTTTGCTGCACTCAACAGATGTTGAGTCACGTTTTGTCCGCCGTCTCGAAATGTCCGCCTCTTTTTCGGAAAAATCGTCACGTTATGTCCACCGTCACGAATTGTCCGCCTCTTTATCGGAAAAATCGTCACACTATGTCCGCCGCTACAAAATGTCCGCCTTTCTTCCAAAAAAATAGTACATGTAATATTACGTCCGCCGCCAAGAAATGTCCGGGTGTCATGAAGAAATTACTTTTAAAAAAACCCTCCCTTACTAAAGATGCTAAATACAAGAAATTGCATGCATTGAATAAACCGACAGATGCATCAAAGCAAAGTTTATGAGAAAAAGTAACTTAATTAACTAAGGTTTTTGTAAAATAAGAGACTGAAATATTTCGCTTAGAAAAATAATTTTTCAGTTTTAACCAATGTGTATTTTATTTTTACATTTAAATGATAACATTATGCAGGTTTATAATATTATTTAACACATCAATACACATTGGTTAAAATCCACAAAATTATGTTTTTATCCAAGTATTATCTTTAAAGTAAAAATAAAGTTAATCATATTATAAAGGGAAAATTGCCGGCTTTCCAACATTTTTTGAAAATAAATTGGAATATCGACTTTATTTTCTATTGCAAATTGATCAAAGGATATATTTTAGGCTAAAAAACGAATATATTAAGGCATTCAGATCAATTTGTTTTAATTATTTTTATACATATATGCTGGTATTTTTTTTTACTTTTTCCATCATGTATTCTTCTATCAACCTGTAAAAGGCTTTTGCTATCATTGCAAGACACCATAAATCACTTCTCATTTCATATCATGCTAATAAGCATTGGATGGTGTAAACACGTGATTCAATAAAAATTTAAAAGGGTATTAATTTTTTCTGGTTTTATAGGTACAAGGTCAACTTTTATAATACCTTCTCTACACTTCCAAAGAACATACGAATAAGACCAAAAACTTGTAAAATTTTGCAAAATTAAGAATTCTCTTCAAAATTATTTGTGTAAAAACATCTCACCACATTTCTTTTAAAAAGATAAAAATAATTTTGATATAATGTTTATTAAAAAGTTATATGTATTTAAACAGTTAAAAAGTGTCAATATTCTAAAAGAAAAGACGTACTTTTCGTGAAGGCGGACATTACGCGTTCCCCATTGATACTGTAAATCCGTGATATTGAAAATTTCTTAACGGCGACACAATGTGATCAGTTTGTTCAAGTCGGTAAAAAGACGGACATTTTTTACAAAAGAACTTATGACTAAGACCAAAAACTTTTTTTGCAAAAAAGGCGGAGAATTCCCTTCAAAATTATGATTGTTTAAAAACATCTTACGGGCATTTTTTTAAAAAGACAAAATAATGTTGATATTGTTATTAAAAAGTTATATTTTTAAACAGTTAAATAGTGTCAATTTTCCGAAAAAGAAAAGGCGGACTTTTCGTGAAGGCGGACATACGTGACGATTTTTACAATCCGATTGAAGGACATTTCTGACGGCGGACACAATGTGATCAGTGACGATTTTAAAAAAGACGGACATTTCTTGGCGGCGGACATAACGTAACGATTTTTTTTGGAAAAAGGCGAACATTTCTTGGCGGCGGACAACATTACGATTTTTCCGAAAAAGATGCGGGCATTTTGTGGCGAGGGACATAATATTACGATTTGTTTGGAAGAAAGGCGGACATTTTGAGGCGGCGGACATAGTGTGACGATTTCTCTGAAAAAGAGGCGGACATTTCGTGACGGCGGACATAGTGTGTCGATTTTTCCGAAAAAGAGGCGGACATTTCGTGACGGCGGACATAACGTGACGATTTTTTCGAAAAAGAGGCGGACATTTCGTGACGGCGGACATAGTGTGACGATTTTTCCGAAAAAGAGGCGGACATTTCGTGACGGCAGACAAAACGTGACTCAACACGTGTTTACTCGTTCTAAATGCGCTCGTACTTATCGTTTTTATTATTAGTATTATGTGCTAGTGTATATTAAAATATTATTAGTATCCACGAATCTTCATAATCACATTTGATTAAATGCTTCCTCTTTTTTTAACAGTATTTTATATCTACGTATTTTGCTACTATCTGCTCTGTTTGTACTGGCTAATTTTATGTCTACGTGTTTTGTGAAATAATTACATTTTCAGTGTTTGCTATTTGACATTTAAAATCTGGATTTTACAAATAAGTAGCCAAAGACGGACTTTATAAATATTTTCAATGTGTCTGTGTGGTATAAAGCACGTGACTCTTAGGTAATTACTTTTATTTATTGTTACATCGAATCTTATGTCTTTGAATTGGGAAAAATTCTAAACCTCAAATACATATATACTCAAGGACACACAAGTACTCTGAGGTAAAGATTAAAAAGATGCTAGAGTTTCTCTAATTACGATCTATGTAGTATTAAAGACCAGGTCTTCCTACAATCTGACAAAATTCCCATGAGAACCATTTGCACCCTGTAATTAGCAGACATAGTTTTGTAGTCATATTAAATTGATATTTTTAAGAAAATACAAGATAAGAAGAAAACACTTGCGGTGGCCTTCAACTCGACATTTGAATATATCGACGACGTAGTATCAATTACCAATAGTTACTTTCTTTTATATCTTTGCAAGTTTGGTACCCTTATTTTAGCTCTTCGAAGTTTTTTCTTAAATTAAATGTTTTTCTCATCGTTAAAATTTTCATCCGAAGGTATCCGACCCATAAAAGGATCTAATTTTAAACCTGAAATATCCATTCTGTATTAAATACTCTGAAACTAATTCAAAGCAGTTTAGAGTAGAGAAAGATTTACCAGGAGAAATTTTCAAAAATATGATAACACGAGCAGTAATTAATTACATATTGTAATCAAGAATGCATTGAGGTCTGTGGGAAAATAAGAAATTAAATAATACATCAAAAAATGCTATGTTGGAAACCGATTAAAAAAATAATTTTTCACCTGATAGAAAATGAGTTTTACTGATTAAAAGCAAAGGGGGATAACTTTTCAAAGACAGTTCAAGGTCCAAAAATAGGACACGTTCTGCTCTTACATATTGAGACTAAAACATGAAGATTACATGTCTTCCTATAAGTATGAGTATTCAGCCAATATATATCTGTTACGCATTCAGATTTTGAATCTGAGGCTATTATGGTTCGGTTACCTTAACATGATACATTCCAGAGAACATAAAAGTGTCTGAAACACTTGTTTCATATTTGGATATTTTTTAAAAGACGTTTTTGGTAAGCTAACAACAACATTTTGATTTGAACTTTTTAATGGTCTATTTCTCTTAATTGTGTGGCAACGTATCCTTGTCAACTGGGTATAGGGTTTAAGACCCCCAATTAATTCGATATGAAAAGCATGGTCTACATATGAACAATTTTTAAACAAGTCATTCCATTGAAAATTAACTTGATGAAACAAGAGTTTTGACAGTCTTGTTTAAAGTCATCATCTCGCAAGTTCTATGGTCGATGCATTGACCTTAAGGTAGTCCGATCCTCAGGTTTATGAAATTAGCAGTTAAGTAATCAAAAATACTCATAAAAGTATATCTGAATCCACAAAGTTATGTAAATTTATCCACAGTATTTCTTTAAAGTTAAAGATTAAAGTTAATCATATTATATAGGGAAAATTGTCAAATCTCCAATATTTTTGCAGAAAAAGCGAATAGGAATATCAGCTATGCATTTTCTAATTGCAAATTGATCAACAAATATATTTTAGGTCTAAAAACGATAGGTATCCAGGCATTCAGAGAAATCGTCATGATTTTAATACTTATTTGGCATTTTTTGTCTTCTGTTTCCGTCATACATTCTACGATACATAGTGTAAAAGGCTTTTGCTATCATTGCAAGACACCACAAATCACTTCTGATTTCATATAATGCTAATAACTGGGAAGCATTGGTATCTAAGGCTGGATTCAATAAAATCTTATTTCTGTAAAACTGTATTATTTTTTTTTTGCCTTGTAGGGTACAAATGTAAACTTTTATAAGACTTTTTCTAAGACTTCCAAAAACCTTGAATCTTATAAAGATGAATAAAATGAGAATTGTTGCATGAAAAAAATTCATTTTCAAGCTTCATTTTGATGCATTTCGAATTAAATATTAATTTTTGGAGTTATCCTTCCTGGCTGTGGATCGGATATCCTTAACAGCAAATACAATTTGTCATTAATTCAAATGCTGACTGAGGTTTTTTTAATACCCCCCGTTTGAAAAGCGGGAGTGTATATAGTAATCAAGATATCTGTCCGTCTGTCTGTACGTCCGTCCGTCTAGTTGTCCGTCCGTCCGTCTGTTAAGCTTTGGGGTACCCATCTCTTATCCGCAACTCCTGGATTATACCACTGAATGAAATTTGATTAGACTTTCAGAGAATCTTTATTACATTATGCCATTGTGCACCCAATATTTTACTTTTTGATCCGACACATATTTTGGGTTTCCCATAGTAAAACATAGACACTGCCATTATATTAATATGGGAGGCTCATTGCTCACAGTACCTTTAGTTAATACTAATTATTAAGCTATTATTTATACTCTGGATTGTAAGCGGATTTTTACGTGTGTCCAAACATGATGAAGAGCACACGGCGGATGTGATCAGTCGGAAGAGAATGCTAGCTCCTCCATGGCACCTGATCCCTTCTCTGATGTTTTAGAGGTCCGCGGTTGCTTTGCTTTTACGTTGCACTGTTTGATTGGACTTTTGATCTTCAATACTGGTCGTTGTCTCCATTAACGTAACGTAAAAGATTTTTTTCTTTTAGGTTATGTCCCTTTTCTCCTTTTTTTCTTCTTTGGACAGTTTCCCGATAGCGTATTTCACATGTCAATATTCCTTAGGTATGTTACAATAGTCAAAAACTCAATGAAATGTTTCAATAATCAAATACCTTTGACATATTACTAGAGTCGATATATATCTTTAGATTGCTAGCTATAATAGTTAAACTGATAAACCAAGTAATGAAGCATTGAAATTTAAATCAGTTGAAAATAATAAATAATTAAATTAACCTTTAACCTACAGAGTAGTGAAATAAATGTTTAGATAAATAAAGATGTAATTCAAAGAATTCAAGAATCGTTTTCTAGTGAGAGTTCTTAACACAGTATTTATTACTGATAGTTATGTCCGCTGAACATTGAGCGGTGAGTAAAATCAATGTCTATTTTAGCAAACATTAAATCTGTGTTGCTCATCTACATAACCTATATTTTGCCTGAATTTGCTCAGAATAACTCTCCAGGAAATGTACGATTACTTAGAACAGAATGTAAAGTATATGATTATTAGTTATGAAGGAATCCTCGTATCAATCAAAAATTCATGAATAATTGGTTATATGTCTTGTTTATTTACATATTTAAAAGATAATATCTTCTTTCCTTTTCTTAATTATATAACTTTGAATAAAAAATGCTTAACCGTGTTCGGAAATATAGATGACACAAAATATTGGACAGAACTGCGGTGTATGAATATTTCTTCTTTTCTTGTTTTTGCATCTTACAGTTACCAACCGGAAACGAAAGACTTAGAGAAATTTTCTGAAGTGACTAACTTAAGATAAGTTGACTTAAGTTTTTTTTTCAAATATTTACAATAAATAGGATTTCCTATACAAACAACAAACATACATTTTGAGAGCTTTTAATCTAAGAACAGATTAGAACAAAAAAAAATTCAGTAAAAAGTAGTGTTTTTTCACTCACTAAACTAATAAATGGTCAAAACTTTTTGTTCAGCAGCATGTTGTATTTTTATATGTGTGAAGATAAGAAAAAAAAGAGAAAAATATAGAGTATATAATGAAATATATGGAGTATAACATAAAGAGATAACAAATATCATTCAGGGTCATGATTCCTCTAAAAATAATGTGTAAAGCTAACATATGACCGTTATGTTCACCGTCCATTCAATGACAGCGCCACCTGCTGCGGGCTCTACCTGCGGGTACCTGTCAGGTAAACAAATACGTCACACCCCCATTGTTTTATTAACTATACACACCGACAGATTCCACACCTTTAATCGTACTAAGAACTACGAACGATAGTATTGTTCTCCCGCCTACCTCCAAGTCAATTTTCAAAAGTTAATTAATATATTTGAATGATTTTCCATATTTATATTCATATTTACATGAATTTCCATAAAACAATACTTATTTGGGAAAACAAAGAGAGATAACCCTATAATTTTGGTAAAACTTGCGTTTTTCACTATAGAAATCAACGGAAAATATTTTTAAAACATCTTCACCCCCCCCCCCCCCCCCCCCCCGTGAAACAAAAATTCCTTTGTACAGATAATATAGACTGTCATTTCACATATTCATACCAAAGCTTTTTGTGTTTCACGGGGGGGGGAGCATATGTTTACTGACAAAAAAATGACAAAAGTTTTCATTTTTCACCAATTTCAAAGGAGTTAACAACTAAAACACAGTATTTTATTAATGATGTATGTTTAATTTCATATGCTTAAACATAAAAAAGAGGTAAGAAACATTTATTCACATTAGAAAATATTTTAAAATACGGTGATGGTGTAAAGCCCGGTTTCAACGGATAATATCGTCTACCCCCTTTTTTAAAGAGCTAGAATAAGCGATAATTAACTATTTTACACTGGTATTAAAATTATTAATCAACTATAATTGAACAGATCTTTTCATTCAACAAAGATTTTATGGCCAAACTGTCATTAATATTGAATTAAATAGGTGTAAAATGTAGGCGGGAATCAAGAGTTAGCGTACGTAGTTCTTTACACAAAGAGTATTCTAGGGGAAAACAAAAACTTGCACAATAATTTTGGCATTATTTTTAGAGGAATCATGGCCCTAAACGGCACACACTAAACGAGGAGTAGATTCTTCTCCTAAAGATATGTTGTGCAAAAAATAAACTACAGTAGGGTAAATCCTTCTTTCATCATAAAGTATAAACTCCATATGTTTCATTAGAAAAAAAATTACACATTGTTATTTTTTTTTTAGTTCTTTAAGTATAATTGTACTCCAAGGATATAGTTTGAACCAAAAGTCTTGCACAAAGATTAGTCTCTTTAAAAACAAATTTACCGATGCCCATGTGTCAGATGATATATATATATATTTAAATGACGTACCTGATATATATATATATATATATATATATATATATATATATATTTAAATGACGTACATTTTATAAGTATTGAATAAGTATTGCGAATCTTATTGATTTTGAAAATGATCAACAAATCAATTTTTTTCTAAGTCTCTTTCTAACAGAAGCATAGAAGTGATCAATATTTTTTAAAAAGTTACAGTAATTATCGTCTACCTGAATATTCATATCTTGCAACATCTTCACATAATTTCCAAAATAAACGGACTGTCTAGTCTTAAGAATGGCTTTCTATCAAAATAAGGAATTTGTTTTGTTCATTTGAAATCACAGTAGATTTTGTAAAGTCAGGATGTTAATTAGTTTTACATTGATAAAATGTGAAGTCTTTTTCCAAAAAGGCATATGATAAAAGAATACAATATTGCGCTTTAATTGGATATTTAGCACCTAAACACTGATACTGACTAACTGTTAATGGGTTGATATTTACATGAAGGTCCCCTAACATTTTGCGGAATTAACACATCATGTAAACACATCACATGGTTGACCTTTATTTATTAACAATGGTCTGACACACAGGTATACAAGGGAATAAAAGTACACAATGCACTTCAAAGAGAGAATATTTTGTGTGAAAGTTTAAGAAAAAATATTTAAATATAACGAACACTATTCAAGCCCAACAAACAATTTAACATTACAAAATAGAAGCGAAGCAAACACGGACTCCAAAACATCAGAGGTGGGATAAGGTGCCATGGAGGATTTAGCATCCCCTGCTGACCGGTCGACTGCACCCTTCGTCTGCTTCTTGTCATGTTCGGGAAAAAGCAGATAAATAATTGGAAAACTCAATGCGTAAATAATGGTAAACAATCAGTATGAAAAAAAGTCAGTCAGCATTTGGCGTAATGATAAACTGTATTTGCTGGACAAGGTCATTTGTGTCGACCACAGAACTTACGAAATGGTGACTTTAAACGAGACTGCTGACATTCTTGCTTTATCAACTTGTTTGTCATTAATTTACATGTACCTCGTTTTAGAAATTGTTTATACGTAGAGCATGCTCGATCTTCCGTAGTTAATCAACTGAAAGATATAAACCCTGTATGCAGGTGACAAAGGTATATTGCTGCAATTGTAAGGAAAGTTGACGATGGAAAAATTAAAGTCATCATATCTAGCATAAAGCTTTATTGTAAGATAAAAACAGAAACAAGTAACGAACGAACGAATCGTAAATATGACAACAGGAATCTCTGCCAACATCAGAGGAGGGTCAGGTGTTTATGAGGAGTAGGCAACAGCATCCGTCTGAGTCATAAGTACTGATCAAGTAGACAGGTAGGAATACGACCAAATCAGTATAATGTATAAGTTTGTATTTGCCAGTATTTGTATTTACCAGCTTGTATTTGTGTTTGCCAGAATGGCCATAAAGACGATAGAAAGTTTTATCGCGAGAAGCTGGGAAACAAGGGCTATTCGAGACACTGCATTATAAATGAATGGTAAAGAATCATTAAACTAGAGTGAAAATAAAAGCTACATTAAAGCTGCTGTAAAACTTGTTTAAAATCCCAAAGAAATATTCACTGAAATATGTGACATTTACAGCAACCGATGCCTGTTTTATAGACAAATGAGCAGGTGGATTTCAATGATAAAAAAATATATAATGGGCATCAAAAATGGGTACCCTCTTTGCCAACAAAAATTATAACAACTTATGTACTGTATGCCAAATTTCAACAAATAATATTTGATGTTGTACGATTGACTTTAAGACACATATCAAATTTGATAGACATCATATCGGGAGTAGTTTACACTGTTTTTAAGAAACGTTTGACATTAATTAAGCTTGGTACTCTAAGGTCACCCTGTATTTTTAAAAATTAGTGAAAACGACAGCGAGTACCAAAGTCTTAACAATTATTTTAAAATATCAGTAATTGTAGTAATCCACGTTTGTTTTATATTCAAACAGAAATTGGAACATGAATCTATTGCTTAAAACAATGAAAACAAAATTTAACATAAGATGTACTTGATAAAAACGGCGAAGGTCTGTCAAGAGCAAAGGTTTGCAAGAGCACAAAGACAGATTTATATGCAATTTTCTTAAATATTTGTGGTATTGTTGTTCAAATTCGTATTCGGGGAGACAGTTTAATATCTGGAGGTGTCTAGAAAGCAGTTTTTTTGCAAAGAAATCGAAAGGTTTATCAGTGAAAGGACCCAGAATCAGGAATCCACTATATTGAATTTCTTCATGACAGCGTTCAAACCCGCATGCCCTAAAGAGTAAAGGGGTTTTCGGGATAAACAGAAAGTTAATGTTTTTTCACATTAACAATATTTGCCAGATCTTTGACCTTTTGACTTGTTTCTATTTCCAAACTTGAAAAAAACACCTTTCAGAAGGAAACAACAAGTCCAGGAAATCCTTGGATCTGCCATTTTCCAGTATATTAAGGGTCATACCCAAAAATGAGTTCTAAAAACAATCAGAAATTGGATAAAAAATGTTACTGACATGTGTTTGAATTAAAAGAGATTAATAAGTAAAACTAGATGCTGTCATGAGACAGTAATACCCGCACTAAGGTGTTTGCCTCTAAATGCACACTTCTTCATATTGGGCTTTACCAAGGAAAAAGTCAATATAATTCAATAATTTACATATTACATGTTTTATCAAATTGAGCATAATATGCTCAGGTGACCATGTGACCCATGGGCCTCCATCTAATAGGTATTTCATATCCTTAATTCATTACCAGTCTGAATTAAACAACATAATTAAATTAATGATGTAAATAAGGTTTGATAAAGGGGGGGGGGTTATAAATTTTTGGCACATAATTGGAACTTTTTAAATCTATTTTCTCATATCTATAAATCAACAAATAATATTATTCAAATTAGTGTAAAGAGTTTTTGATGAATTTTTCAAAATGTGCAAAGTTTATTTATATTTGACAAGGCAGTTCTAAACTTCTTGAAATCTGCCATATATACACAATCAATTTAGTCAACCCCCACCCCTCTCCCATCAACACACACACACAAACACACCTAATTTGCCTGTTTTTGGAAATAGGCCTAGATGGAAAGTTAAGATAAAACATCTTTCGTAAATTATAATTTTCAATTTGTTCTTGCACTATACATGTATTTGAACACCTGCATCACATTGGGCTTCCGTCACGTACCCAACTTAAGTACTAGTTTTACCATTGGCATTCAAGCTCCAAACAGCTCAGTATTACGTTACGCTACAACTCCATATCGTTATTCGTAGGGCACGAAAGTAGTCCCGGAGAATCGACACTGTATGGAGTTTGATTGGCATTATCATTTTTAGATTTCACTGCACGTGCAGTAGGCTACTAATGTGGTATACACATCATTGCATATAGGAATTATTTCATTTTGTGTTTTAATTGGATTATATTTCATGAAGATTACAGGACCTAAATAATGACAATCGGTAAGTACAAAATTTTGGTATAGATTTGGGTAAAATAGTCTGAAATGCAAACGGTTCTAGGTTCAAGTTTAAAGGATCAAAGGTCATCCGATGCTTTGACATTCTGAAGAGTTATCCCCCGTTATCAACGTTACATTCAGTTACAAGATCCAGAATTTTTTTTCTGGGACTGGGAGGGAGGGGGGTTTCCAGACCAGAATTTCCTGAGAAGCTAAAAAAAAAAGAAGTTATGTTTGGGTCTGTTTTCTAAGGTGGAGGGACACTTAGGGCATACAAAGTCATTTTTATTTCCTCCAGTATATATTATAGTCCTGCAAATTCCAGGGGGGGGGGGGGAGGTTGAGAGGGCGATCAGCCAATCCACTCCCTGTCCCTGTAATGACAAATGATCATGTGACTCCTAAACAGTTGGAAAGTTTTTCCATTTGACTCTCCATAATTTTGTTTCTTGTGTTATTATGTTATGTAAATTAAATGGTATAAAGGTTATGAACCCCTGGAGGTCATTCCCACTCCTAATGAGCTGGAAATGTTCACAATATGACTGCATTAAATTAAATAAAAGTGCATCAATGATAAGATTACTTGACATTTTATTCATGAATTTGTGTCAACTTATCTTCTGGCGGCGGCCTAGAATAGGAATGAAAATCATTCAGAGATGGACCACATTAAACTATTTGTATAATTTTTTTTTTAATGTAATACAAGTAGTAGTTTGCATACATAAACAAACAGGGGTCTGGGAAGGGGTGAGGGGAAGGATCGAGTTAATATTTCTTTATGTCTTAATGGTTGAAAACTCCTAAAATGAATGTTGACCTCAAATCTAACTTGTCCTCATTATTTTTCAAGTGGTGGTGTCTCCATATGAGTGAAAAATTCCTGAGAGGGATGTTTAATAACAAACAAAATGACATAAAAACACAATATTGATTTGCGTTAAGAAATATGCAGGGGATTTTTTCCATCATAAATCTTCTTCTCAAGAACAGCATTAGGGCATTATTGTTCCCCGTTTTGGGGAAAGGGAGGGGACGTTAAATCTCATTTGTCTGTCAGTTTGTCCATTTTATTGACAGCTAGTATGTGCATCTGTCACAATAAATTTAATAGAGTTGGGTATTGCAAAGGAAATCCATATTGCGATATATTGCAATATTTTACTTTGAATATTGCAATATATTGCAATATATTGTTGATTAATTATCATTAATAAATTTGAGCAGAATGTTTGAAATGCTGTCAAGTTCAAAGACTATTTGAATTAAAGCGGGAGGAGGGATAAGACATTGATTGCACACCAAATTAACACTTTACTTTTAATCAAATTCCAGGTAAAATAGTAAAATAAGATGAACTCTCTTGAAGAATTTTCACATTGAAATAAAAATTTTTTTACAGATTATATAATCTTTTTTCATTGAATTCTTTTTTTTTGGGTGGGGGTGGGGGGTAATGAAGTAGCATAAAACGTTATTAAAGATTAAAACAATATACATATTAGGCCTAATATGAAAATAATTTTATTGTGGTTACAAAATAAAATTTAAAAAATCAGAAAGAAATTGTGACCTGTTTTCGTGCGTTTTGGTAATTTAGTCTAACCCGACCTAATTTCACATCAAGACGTACAATCAGGAAATGGCCTGTTTTAATATATACATGCTCCTGCTATAGCATAAGGTGTTGAAAATGGCATGAAAGTTATTAAAAAATAATTAAAACAACACTGCTTAGTACAAGTGTAAAATGGATGACCATTTACTTGTAATATGTACATGTATATTGAACTTGACATTTCACCGCGATGTCGATCGTGTAGATTCAATGTGAGATTTTGAGAACCGCAATGCATATGGTATACACCCTGTAAAAATGTTTTATATATTTTCTTCCTTATAGATTTTATTTTAAAGTCTTATTAGTTAGTAATTTTATTTCAAAGTAAGATATTCAAAACTGCAACAGTGAATTAAAAGCTTCCACCCCCCTCTCTCTCCTCTCTCTTTCTCTCTCCTGAACGAAACTGACGAAGAATTCTTTCAACGAGAAAGAAAAAGACTTAGAAGTTTCCAGTTTTATTTTAACAGTTTCCACAATAAAGGAGGTTTTTATATATATTTATAAATATCGTGAAATACCGGTATCTGATTTTCATATCGCGATATATTATCGTGGTGGATAATACCGCAATATACCGATATACCGGTAATATTGCACACCCCTAAAATTTAACCTTGGTAATAACTTTTGAGTAATAAGAGATACTGCTTTCCTATTTCACATGTACATTACCACAAAACTTTCTAAATATACTATGATTTTTTAACC